>NC_056729.1:1929738084-1929878084 GCF_019279795.1 Protopterus annectens | reverse complement strand
AGCTTTTTTGCATGGCATTATACTCTATGATCAGTCTAATGAGGAAAGAGTAGAGAGAGATGATGACCTCTTTCTTCCTGGATGCAAAACCCTTGGTAATGAGATGTGCCACATAGAAGGACTTTCTGACTACAGTGCAATGTTGTGGTCGAAGGAGAGGTTGCTGTCAACCTGTGTCCCCAGATCTCTTATAACACCTTCAGTGTTCAGTGGGCTCCTATCGATGTGGTAATTAGTGGGAACTGAGTTTTTCCCAAAGGGGATGAAACACCTTTTTTGGCATCAAGCTTAAGGACATGGTTTCGACACCAGTCATTGGTCTCAGTGAGGCCTTTCTGTAGGATGTCTGCATCACTTGGGGAGTTAACAATGGCTCCCAGCTTGCAGTCACCTGCAAATTTGGTCAGCCAAAATCCCTCCATGTTGGCTTGGACTTCTGAGAAGTAGATGTTAAACAGGAGAGGACCCAGGACCGATCCCTTTGGGACTCCACCGGTGACTGGTCAGCAGTCTGACTTGGAGTCCGCTACTTTCACACTGTGTGTTCTATCTGTGAGGCAATTTGCTACCCACCTAAAGGGGTTGATGCCTAGTTTGGTGAGTTTATCAAAAATTCATGAGCGCGGAATGGTATCAAAGGCCTTGGCCAGATTGAGGTAGGCTGTATGAACTGCCTTACCTTCATACACCTCTGGTGAGTGACTCAAAGAAGTCAACCAGGTTGAGCAGGCATGATCTACTTTTCACAAAACCAAATTACGTGGGCTATAGAGTTTGGAGATTCCCTATATCCTTGTTAATTAAGTCCATGGTGATGTGCTCCATAGCCTTACATATCAGATTCATCAGGCTAATGGGGCGATAATTTACACGGTCTGTAGTTGCTCCTCCTTTCTGGAGGGGGATGACTGCAGCAGTGTGTCATTCGGTAGGGACAAACTCTGAAGTGAGGCTGTAATTGAACAGAGCACACAATGTAGTGCCAGTTCACTTTGTAACTCATGTAGAACACAGCCATGGATATTGTTGGGTCCCATGGAAGCTGTATTCTTGGCCTTTGACAATGCAGCTTTAACCTGTGCTGCAGTAATGCAGGGTGCCTGGCATTCTTCTGGTATTGAGATTGGTCCTTTAGAGGGGGATAGAGAGATAAAGCTGGCACTGAATCTGTCAGCCAATATGTTGGCAATATTTGTTGGCTCAGTATAGGAGGGACCATTGTGCAGTAACTTAGAACAACTCTGGGCATTGCCATGGAGATTCTTGATATAACTAAAGAAGGTGTTGTGGTTGTTTTTAGTGTCTGCTGCAATTCTGCCTTCATAGCTGGCTTTGGAGGTTTTGATGAGGGATCTCAACTTTTTGTTGAAGCTATTAAGGAATGTTTCCAGTCTTGGGACTTCACCTTTATCTGCAGCAATTTCTCCCTTCTGTTGTAGAGTTTATTAATGGTAGGGGACCACCAGACTGGCTTTCTTTTTTAGAGGAGAGTGTCTTGGTTCTGTTGGGTATGGCTAGTTCCATGCTTTTATGCACGTGTTCATACAGTGCACTGGTGTATGATTCAGCAGTCATGTATCTATTTTCCATTGGCATGGGTGCCATGAAGATGGCCACCTCTGTTTTTAGGATTCCAAAGTCAGCTTTGGAGAAGTTTTTTATGGTGAATACCTTTGCGGGGGGTGTGGGTGAGATGTGGATTTCCATGGTGATTAATTTGTGGTCGGATCTAACCAAGGAGGAAATGACTACTGGTGTAGAGCAATGGTTGCCCATGTTAGTAATAAGCTGGTCAAGGATGCTGCTTCCTCTAGTGGGGGTAAGAATGAGCTGGTCTAGAGCATTGGAACTGATGAATTCGTTGGGCCAGTGCATTGGTACTTGAGTAGATTACCCAGTTGAAGGAGGGGTATTTGAAGTCTCCTAGTATGTGATGTGAGTGCTTTGTTGAACCTTGACAGATTCCAGAGTGCTTAGGACAGCTTTAAATCAGGACAGGTGATGATTTAAAACCTTATTTATCTCAGTGTTGAGACCTAAATTAGAATTTGGCAATCTGCTATGGGTTCCATTTTTTAATTAGATAGGCTACAATGAAATGTACAAAATTAAATAGCTTGGTATGAACAAATGGTCTGTAATGACAGATTGCAATTTTAAATCAATTTTCAGTTTTATTATCAATAAATAAGAAGGCACATAGAGAGTAATATGTTTATGAATGCTATGGGGTATAGGAAGGGACTAGGCCAGATTGTGCAGGATTGCATAAGACAACCTGTAGAATTAAATGAACCACAAACTGGTTCACTGAATGAATAGCTGAAAAATGGAATAAACTACCCCAGTCACCCAAAGAAATTAAATAGTTGGATACATATAAACAGACACTGGAAAATCATTTTGCCTAACATTGTTATATTATGCATACGGGCTAGACGGACATTTCTGCATGTGGCTGAGCCTGTTGTATTTGCATTTGAATGGGCAATGTCTGACGTGTGAAAAACTGAGCTTAGCATGCAGGGGGCAAAAGTATTCAATAAAATTGAGTAGCACTAAGCCAGTATTTAAGGGAGGATAGAAGTTTGCAAAGGATGAACCTAACCACTCCTTCTGATGTCTGATGTGCCTGGCACACTTTGTTCCCTCAGCTGTGCACATGTGCATTTTTGCACATCTGTATTGAGCTAATAGGCACATATAGATTAATTAGTGCTTAATGTTTGTCCACGCTCTTTAGGACTGAATGTAGCATACCTCTTTCACCACAAAATCTTGGCAATGCAGAAGACCAGACTGCCACCATCCCACCACAGTAGGTGAGCTGCTGATAGTGAGCTATTTTCATCCTTGCCCTCTCTGCATCTCAGGCATCCAGGATGCCATTTTAATTCATGTCATTAAGATTATAGTCAAGGAATTACCTCTATCCCAGGAGACTGTATGTGTCTTGGTGGACTTATCTTTAATCATGCGTATATGAGTTTTTCTTTTGGCAGAAAGCAATCACCTTATCATTATAATGCAATATCTGTAGAGTAGTATGTTATAAAACTATACAACCCGACCAGTTTCTTCTTGTTACCATCTTGTTTCTTTTTTTTACTGTACAATTCAGATTCCACTTTCCATCTGCAGTCAGCAATGTCCTGTGGGGTACAGAAAAAATATCAGAGAAGGGGAGCCAGTCTGTTGCTATGACTGTGTGGCATGTCCAAAAGGGGAAGTGGCCAATGAAACAGGTAAGCAGTGTTATAAAAAGCAGCTGATTCATTCAGGTAGTACTTGACTTGCCCATAGGAGTGACTGAGCAATAAAGAGAAAGAAATATTGAATACTGATATGTAACATCATTATCACTGCTTTTCTTCAAACACAAAGAACCTGGTTTGACTCTAAAGCAATCATCATTTCCATCTCTTATTATTGTCATTGATCAATTTGTTCAGTTAACATCTAATAAAAACTTTGATTGATTGCAGCATGCCTGATAACCAACCTCCTGCTCCAAAAAAGCCCGACAGGTTATACAAAGGAACTTAGACTCATAAATATCTGTTCTTTTAATCCTAAAGCAGACCCTGCACTGGTTTATCTAAAATTTCTGTTGCTAAACAAATTGTAAATGCTAACCCCATTCACCGTGACAAGGATGACAGAACTTGTAATACATTTGGGGAAAAAAACGTATTCTTCAATTAGTGTAACTTTCAGAATTTTGAATCCTCAAGGTTTGATTACTGAAATTTTTACTGGCAACCTTTAAGAACATGAGAAAGCTAAATGTTATGTTAACCTTCCCATTTCAAGGGTTAAAACATCTTTGAATTCCTTATTTGTTTCTGCTTCTCATGTAACCAAATACCCTTATAAAGGTTTGCTATGATTCTGATGATGATAACTCCAAAGTTGCTGCTGCTGCTGGGTTAGTTATGAGAAGATTTGCTTGGTTACATTCTCTAAAATTCCCCGAAGGTGTTAAAACAGAGATTTTTAATTTTCTCCTAGACAAGGTAGTTCTGTGCGGTCCTTCAGCTGTTGAGATCTTTAAAAATACAAATAAAGAGGGAAATTGATTCAAAGGGTGACCTACATAGTCCAAATTTGCATTTCTAAGCTGTATAAAAACTTTATTTTTAACTCACGACCTTTTGTCAAAAGTAACTTAAGCAGCAATGGGATAATTATTGCTGACAAGCAATAGGTTCATAGGTTCATAGATTAGTACTAAGCTAACTGCCCTTGCGAGCCATTTTAAGCCTAGCCATTTATCCCTTGTGAGACTCAAACCCTGCACCTTGTGTTTGTAAGGCAAACACCTTAACCATTAGGCCACCCTCCCACAATGGCAGAGAGATTCTACTGATTCATTGGAAAGTGACCTAAAATCTAAAGATAAGATTATTTCTGAAATACAAGCTAAATTGCTGGACTTAGAAGCCAGGAGTCGTAGAAATAACATCATTATTCGTGGCTTACCAGAATCTTATGATAATCAAAATTTACTAAGCCTCCCAGAACCTGAAACAGTGTAAAATGTCAGACTGGCTACTTGCCTTTGCTGGCTGTGCCCCCTCATCCTTGCAATCTTTCCTTCAGTATAGGCCTTCATCTTTCCCAGTGGCATCGGATTATCTCGGACAACTAAGTTTTGAGAATCATCCAAAAGGGTTACAGATGGAAATGGTAGCCCCTCTCTACTTTTCAAGAGATTCTTCCTCATCCTGTATATCAACCTTTACAGTTTCTTCCAATTTCGGATCACATGTTATCTCAGGGTCATAGAATTAGAACAATTAGATAGGCAAAGGATCTTTCTGGTTCCAAAGAAATAGGGAACCTGGAGATGAGTTTTAGAACTTTATTTTCTCAATCTCTACATCATGGTCCCAAAGTTTGCAATCACATTTCTATTGGCAAGAAATTAAGATTTTGTTAAGATTTTATGTATTTAATTCACATTATCAGTACTCTGTCTTACCCTTTGTGCTATCCACTAAACCAAGGGTATTTACAAAGGATATGGCTCCACTAATTACTGCAGACCTCAAGAAATATATAAAGGAATATACATCTTTCCATATTTGGACAGTTGTCTTCTATGAGCCAACTATTTTTCCAATTGTCAAGAAGTTGTGGAAAGTGCCTTGAAACTCCTGCTTATTCTGAGTTGTTAGGGTACCAGCTAAAATAACTTCATGCACCACATTTCAGCAGATAGAATGATTTCCTTTATTATAAAAGAACACATGAATGTGGGAGACTACCCAATCAAGATCATGTCTCCCTGAACACAAGAGTTTGCATTCTTTAAATATTGTAAAAGCTAATAAACAGACATTTTGTTATCTATCTGACTATAGCCACTGACTAGTTAAAATGAAACACCATTATATTATTTTGCTTACTAAGAATCTGCATAATCTTTATCTGTGCCTTTCTTTATTAATCACGCATTCTGATCTGCTGTGTTAAAACTTTCTACATTGGTAATATTCACATTGGCAATGAAAAAAACTAAAGACAGGACTAGGCTGTCAGGATCCATCTTCAAACAACATTAAATGCAAATCAATAAATATTTTTTCCCATTTTGTACTTCTGTCTTCACAGGGGTTTCAGGTGAACTTTCAGAAATCTTGTCTCAGCCTGTCTTTTCCCAGAATACTTTTTCTGTGATGTCTTTCGTATACTTCCTTAAGAAGGTCTTTACATGAGATACAGAACATTTGTATGAGTTATTGCCCTTTAATTTTTTACTCTTCTATCAAGATTCTTCTTTTTGCTAATTCTGGTTATCTCCCCTTTGACAATCAGTTCCTGAAAGGGGGTTTATATATCTGTCCACAGAGGAAATAGGTGCCTCCTCCTTGGGATCTTAACTTTGTGCTTGGGAACCTAGCACCTCTTCAATTTCAACCAGTTCATTAGACTAGTTTGAGTGTGCAAATAGGGAAAACTGTTTTATTCATCACTCTGCATTCTGCAAGAATGGTATCTGAGCTAAATCTCTTATGGTGACTCGGCCCTACCCCATGTTCCACAAGGAAAGGGTTTCTTTGAGAACAAATTCTTCTTTTATGTCTAAAGTGGTTTCAAAGCGTGCCTTGAGCTAAGGTATTAATCTCCTTGTATTCTTTCCGGGACCTAACAACAAAAGAGAAAGCATTCTACATAGTCAGGATGTCCACACGCAGCTCAGATACTACTTGGACAGATCTAGATCCTTCAGAAAGGCTGATAAGCTCTTTGTAAGAAGAAGGGAAAACTTGTGTCAAAGCAGACAATATCTGGATGTTTGTCTCATGCTATTTTTTCTGCTATTCTCATAATAACATGTCACTTCCAGGCAGTCAGAACTCATCCTACTAGGATTTTTGCTTCTTCTATGGCTTTTTGGAAAGGAGTGGACTCTACAAATATTCTAGAGACCTCAACTTGGTCCTCTGTACATACTTTTGTAATCCTTTGTAAACTGGATTCCTTTTTCAGGTCCAGAAAACAACTCTGCTAAGGGACATTCTCCTGGATTCTTGAATGTCTTCCTTCTCCCTAATAATTTTAAGCTCTAGCAATCTATTTATAAAGCTTATGGTACTAAAACAGTGATCTACTGAAGCACATAACACACTTGCGTAAGTAATTTACAATAACAGTAGATGCTTTAACAGACCACAATTGCAGTCACCCTCTCCTGCCTTCATCTCCTTTGCCCAATTTTTGCTGTACTGCCAGGGTGTGGATGTACAGTATGTATTCTTTTTCATACAGTTACATAATTTAAATGTTGAATTTTTCCTTTTCTAACTGTCTCCTTTCAGGGTGCTACTTTCCTTCTTGGGGCAAGAAAGCTCAGAAGCTTTTCAGTTGCTCTCCATGTGCCGTGCAGAAGTTAGAGTGCAGGGAAGGTGTCCTTCAACTTTGGAAGCTGGCCAGTGGTTCTATTGTAGGCAGGATATAACCTACAGAGATTAGACTACTACAACACTGATCTGTTAGGACTTTTACTGATATCATACATTTAATAATACAACTGCACTTCCATGATGGTCGAAAAGAGGCATACACAGCCAGACAGGAAGAAATTGCTGTCTCTTCAATTGAGTATTTACTATAGGCTGAAGACCCAGCACAAGTGCCATGACTCAGACCTCAATGTGCTATTCATATTTTATGCATGTGACATCACCTTTTTCTTAAGTGAGATCCCTCTAGCCATTATTGTATGCATTTATACAAACAAATAATAACTCTTCTAGAACCAAATTGACACAAGCCACTATATTTCTTTCCTGGCTTACACAGTAAACATGATTTCATGCAATGATCCTTGTTATGAACTTCAAATATACAGAATGTCTGAGACGCTTCATAATAAATCATCTAAACATAAAATATGTGCAGTCCATAACTGGCTTGGGATTGCCTTATGTTGATAATCACCACTCAGATCAACAGTGCCTAAGTTCAGAGACTGAGGTAACTCTGACACAGAATCAGTTTAGTATAACTTCTTTCAAGACTGGATACTGTAACTGAAATCTCTTGGGATGATTTCACTAACTCGTCTTCATATAGCCCTGCTTCATCTTGGCTCTTTCCTGATATGAATGCATAGCACAATTTCTGGAGTTTATTAGGATGAACAATAACTTGGGTGGCCACGGTGGTGCAACGGTTAGCGTTGTTGCCTCACAGCAAGAGGTTCTCCGGTTTGATCCTTGGCTGGGGTGCCTTCTGTGTGGAGTCTGCAAGTCCTCCTTGTGGTTGTATGGGTTTCCTCTGGGTGCTCCGGTTTCCTCCCACATCTCAAAGACATGATGTAGGTGGATTGGATACTCGAAATTGGCCCTAGGCATGAGTGTGTGCGTGTATGTGCCTTCTGTGGAAGTTGGGCGCCGGGCTGGCAACCCGACACCATAAAATTCCACTGCCAATCATGAGCAGACAGGTGATCCACTGTGGCGACCCCTAACCAGGAAAAGCCAAAAGAAGAAGATTAGGATGAACAATAACTGTAACTTAAACTGGTACATAATGTCCTAAACCAGAATCATGAACCATCCTGGCCATGTCTCTTTTATTGTAATCCATTTTATGCTTTAACTGTATGCTCTGTAACAACTCTTAATGCTGTTGTGTATTGTCTGGAACTACTACTACTAGGAATGACATTGGATGTTTCAGTTTCAACCTTTGATTCATTAAGAGTTGTACTGCTAAAAGTCATGTTGAGTGGGGAAATATAGTTTGATAATCTAGCAAGGAAAATATTATTCTTTTAATTTGAACACTTGACTTGAGGGTATCGTGGACTTGTTTTCCATGTGCATGTGTATGTGTTTGTATTCCAAGGACTTGACAAAGGATTTAAAATTTTGGCAGACTATCACACTGCAACTGCTTGCTCTCTATCCCATGTTTTTGAAATATGGATGCCAGGACTGTTACCTAGAGTTGTGCTATATTATCTCACAACTGAACAACTTCTAGAAACTTGAAGTACATACACAACAGAAAGTTAAGATTGCTGTACTGAACGAGATCAGTAATTAACTTTAACACTGGAAATGAAGGGATCATGAAGAATTAGCATCTCTGATTCTCTTTCCTAAATGTGCCTCATATTTCGTAGCTGTAAAACATTTCCCGAATTTTCACGGACATGCTCAGCTAATACATGAAGCCCTGTGTCCTTTCTTTGCACTTTGTTATACTTATGTGCAATTCCTGTGTTCTGGTTGGCACTTGAGCAGTGCAGATACTGTCTTTGTGTTAACAGTAGTTCATCCCAGAAAGAAAAGTATACTTTCACAGTAATTGTAGCTCTTGTAACTTTTCATAGAACAGCAATAGTTTTGACACAATCCATAATAGTAATACTTCTAGATGTTTATCTAAAAGATCATATTTACATTCTTTTAGTTATGCTGTACTGAAGGTCTGTGAAGTGAACGTAACCTTCCCTGACTTGTATTATATTCAATGTTATATATATGCAGCGCTAATAGTTATGTACTGTAGCTATGTTAAACAAAGACTTCTTAAAGAGAGTTTGACGTGATTTGTGTCCAGATGTCCCACAATATCTTATCCATATGTACATGCTTATGTATTGCATGTGTGTGTGTATGTGTGTGTGTGTGTGTGTGTGTGTGTGTGTGTGTGTGTGTGTGTTTGTGCGTGTGTATATCTATATCTATATCTATACACCAGACACACACACACACACACACACACACACACACACACACACACACACACACACACACACACACACACACACACAAAACACAGTGGAGCACTTAGCATCCAAGGAATGTTGCTAGCTTTTTTATGTCTGTGTTTCTTTGCATCATTCACTGCCATACCTCTCAGCTGTCTCATTTTTTTTGAAGAAGTTAATAGTAAAACGTAAATATTATTTAATAGCTGTAGTTTATATCTAGTATCTGCTTAAATTGTGCTTCATTCCAGTGGTGGTGTCTCACAGTCCTATTCTTACTGGAAGAAGTTATGTTACTATATATGAAAATGTCATGCTGCTTATCCATCCAGATGTTTATCCAGATGTGCCTATTTCAGATTTTTGGTGTCTGCAAGTTCATAGGTATATTCACTCTTCTTAATGCATGGGCAAAAGGCATGCTCTCTTGCAGTAAAACTGCTTCTAACTGACTTGCACCAACTTATAGGTTGCGAGTGGTGGCATATTGTGATATTTCTGAGTTGTTCTTTGGTCAATAACCTGTTTATGAAACCCTGATCAGCACCAAACTGCTTTACACACTACCGAATTTGGAATGAACTTTGACAAATTTTGTATCTTTCCCTAGAATCATGTCAGAGATGATTTATGCATCAAGAAGTCACGTTTGATTTGCATAGTTTCAGACCCTGATATTTTAGTCTGCCTAGTAGCTTGATAACTTACTTGTCAATGTTGCTTCTTTGTAGCATTCCAGACAACGGTGATCTTTGTAACCATCAAGCCCTTTGGCCATGCTTGTTACAGATCCCTGGAACCCTGTGGTGCTGATGAGGTCAGAAGACATGTCTTCATCCATCTTTATTTGCTGTAACCTTTTTACTCTAGCACTGAAAATAATCTGCCATTAGGTATTGTTAGTACTATCTTTTCAGTAGTTAAAAGTAGATCATCCTCCCTGTTTATTATCCACTTATAAGGCTTACCATTCTGTGGGCTATCTCTGTTTGATCACTACACCTAGTCACTCCATACATTTTAATTCTTGTTCTGTTTCTGCCATAAATGCAGTGAGAGCATACATCAGTAATCACCTCTGAAGATATTTTTGTATGGTTATCGGCCTGCAGACATTCTACACTTTCACAGATCAAATTCCTCTTCAGAATATTACTTATGTTCTCTACTGAAGTCACTGTAATATGTGTGTTAATCTTCTGTGTCTCATTAGTGGAAATATGAACCAGGAAAAATGTACCACATAATATCCAATCTGTTAAGTCAACAAAGTACAAAGTCAGCTTTAACAAAAACATAAACAAAGAGGTTTTTTTTTTTGGAGGGGTAACCCTCCCTTGGTCCTCACTACCTCATATCTCTAAATTAGCTTATTATGCAATCAAACTACCTAGGGGATAAGGAGTTAAAATGTGCATACCCCGCAGTTTAATTATCTCACTGATTTCAGTTCATCTGTTTCAACTAAAGATGGCAGTTGATTAAAAAATGAGTATTCCCATTCTGTTTTATCAGTGTGATCATACTTTAGATTCCTAATTTTATACCTGTAATAGTAAGATAATCCCTGACACATTTTATTGTACTTCCCTGCTACAATAAGTTGTTTACCTCTTCCTTGAGTTCTGCAATTTGCATGCATTTGATTTCCCTTGTACGGCATTAACTTTAGAATTTTCACCCAGACTGGCTGACATCTTTTTGAATCTTCTGTACTCTTTCACATGCATTCTCACATTTCTATTTTACTGCGTGTCTTCAGTACAGTTAGTCTGTATAGTCTAGCTGCATACTACATTTGTATAATTTTGTTCATCAGAAAGCCTGAACATATGGGGGGAAAATGCATGAATTGTTTTTAGTGAACCTTTAAGTTCATAGGTGTGTATTAGGCTAATGACCACTTAGGGCCATAGCTGTGCAACCCAAATGTGACCCACATGGTTGATTTATATAGAGTTTGATTTATTGACTGCCTTTGTCTATCAGAAAAATAGGTGCCAGACCAGGGGTGAATTTCCCATTACTCATCCATTGGTCCAAGTTGCGCTTAAATAGGGTTAAGGAAAAACTCTGCTTCACATGGATGGGGAGCCTGTTCCAGAGAATGGGAATTCTCTGAGAAACATATCTGTTTCTCCAA
This sequence comes from Protopterus annectens, assembly GCF_019279795.1. Taxonomy (NCBI): domain Eukaryota; kingdom Metazoa; phylum Chordata; order Ceratodontiformes; family Protopteridae; genus Protopterus; species Protopterus annectens. The sequence goes on along the minus strand of NC_056729.1, from coordinate 1,929,866,712 downwards.
CATGTTCTATTTATGTCAGAAGAAAAAAAATAGATCCTTGGGTCTAGTAGTTCTGATGCTGTTTGTTTTGTGAATCTGCAAAACGTTCATCAAAACAGGGTCCAAAGACGCCTTATAAGCCAGCAAAGATCACTTCTCAGAGGTCTGTATTATACCAAGTAAAGAGACAGGGCTTTGAGGCAGTTAGCATTGGACATTGTGTTTACTCACTCTATTCTTTGGGTAACGAACCTTTGTGGACATTCCAGTTGCTGCATGTGTCTGGTCAGGTATATACTGGTATATACAGGGGGCATTATATTCTATGATGGGTCTACTGAGGGCTGAGTACAGTGGTAAAATAACCTCTCTGGACATCAATGCCATTTCCTCACTTAAAATTTGAGCAACATAGAAAGATTCTCTTACCACCTTGAGCACATGTTGGTTGAAGGCTAGGTAACTATCTACATAGGTTCCCAGATCCGTGACAAGTGAATCAACTTTTAGGAGTGTGCTACTGATGATGTAATTACCCAGGGTGGCCACCTTCCTAGAAGCTACTATAATGCATTTATTGGCATAGTTTTAAGCCATGGCTTTGTCACCAGTTATTTGTCTGTGTTAGACCTTCCTGAAGTGTGTTCTCACTTTGGGGGAATTTTGTGATTGGTATTAGTTTGCAATCATCTGCAAACTTGGTCAGCCAGAGGCCTTTGACATCAGTTTTGATCTTTGAGAAGTAGATGCCAAACAGCAGTGGGCCCATCACAGCGTCCTGAGGGATTCTACTGATGAATGGCCTATTTGTGGAGGTAGCCTCACTGATCTTGACCTCTTCGGTCCTATCCATGAGCTTATGCCTAACTCTGTAAGTTTGTTAATAATGCCCATATTGTATCAAATACTTTAGCCAGAACTAGGTAGGCAGTATGTACCACTTTCCACTCATCCATTGCCTTAATGACCTTTTCATAGAAGTCCACCAGGTTCAATAAGTATGACCTTCCTTTGACAAAACCAATGACTTGTGTTCCATACCAGAGGTCAATTCCTTGTTGGTCAGATCTGACCACAAGCTAATTACCCTAGACATCCACATCCCACCCCCACCCCCCAGTAGGGAAATCATAGTAAAATAATTCTCCAAAGCCAACTTCATGCTTCTTAAGACAGAAGTGGCAAACTTCACAATACCCATGCAGATGGACAATAGAGGTACGACTGCTGAATCCTACACAAATGCACTTTATAAGCACTTACATGAGTGCATGGATCATGCTATCCCTAACAGAACCAAGATGCTATCCTTCAAAAAAAGGAAGCCAATCTGGTGGTCCCCTGCCATAAACAAACTCTATAACAGAAGAAAGAAACTGTAGCAAAAAAGAGTAGAATCCCTTGACTGGAGGAGCCCCCTGGTCAGCCTCAGTAAGAAGCTGAGATCCCTCATAAAATCCTCCAAAGCTAATTGTGAAAACAAATTTGCCACTGATTCAAAAGACAACCACAAAGCATGCTATAGCTGTGTCAAGAATCTCAATGGCAACACGCAGATCTGCTCTGAGTTACAGCACAATGGCACTAAATATACAGAAACAACTGATATTGCCAACATCCTGGCAGATAGGTTCAGTGCTAACTTTACCCCCCTCTCACCCCCTAAAGGGCCTATCTCTATACCGGAAGAATGCAAAGTTTCTGTAATCCATGGCTGCACAGGTAAAAACCACACTCTCCAAAGCCAAGAACAAAGCATCCATGGGACCAGACAACATCCCAGGCTGTGTTCTACATGAACTACAGAATGAACTGGCACCCCACCTAAGCACCATGTTCCATCATAGCTTCACCTCAGGCTTTGTCCTCACTGAATGCTAGACAGCAATGGTTATCGCACTCCACAAAGGGAGAGCCACCACGGACCCCGGGAACTACCACCCCATTAGCCTAATAAGCCTAGTCTGCAAGGCCATGGAACATATTATCATGGAACTTATAAACAAAGACATTAGTAATCTCCAAACTCTGGACCCCACCCAGTTCAGATTTGTAAAAGGCAGATCATGTCTCCTAAACCTGATAGATTTCTTTGAAGCAGTCAGCAAAGCCGTAGACAAGGGCAAGGTGGTTCACACAGCCTATCTATATCTCGCCAAGGCTTTTTCCATCATCCCCCACTCTGGAATTATAGAGAAATTCACTAAACTAGGTATAAATCCCTATGTCACAAGATGGGTTGCCAACTGGCTCATTGACAGATCCCACACTGTGAAAGTAGCAGACTCCAAATCCGACTTCAGACCAGTGACAAGTGGAGTACCACTGGATTCAGTCCTGGGTCCTCTCTTGTTTGGTATCTACTTTTCTGAAGTACAGGTTAACACAGAAGGTCTTTGGCTAATAATGTTTGCAGATGACTGCAAACTAGGAGCCATAATCGAAACTCCTAACAATGTGGACATCCCACAAAAGGGCCTCACTGAGACAGATACCTGGGGTCAAAGCCATGGCCTCAAGCTCAATGCCAAAAAGTGCATTGTCATCCCCTTTGGTAAAAACTCTGTACCCATGAGCTACCACATAGGCAGTCTACTTAACACCAAAAGTGTGATAAGAGACCTTGGGACACAGGTGGACAGTAGTCTCTCCTTTGATAATCACATCACCACAGTAGTCAGGAAATCCTTTTACATGGCATACCTCATTACAAAAGGTTTCTCATCCGGGAAAAAAAGAGGTCATTGTTCCCCTTTAAACGTCACTCATTAGACCCATTGTAGAGTACAACACCCCTTTTGGTATGTACCTCACAAGGCATCTACAACAACTGGAAAGGCCGCAGAAATACCTCACAAAGAGGATTACCAGCCTCAACTAGATGCCCTATGCAGACCGTCTCAATAAAACTCCAACTTTCCTCCGTCGCATATCGCCTACTCAGAGGCGATTTCTGCCTAACATACAAAGCTATGTCAAACCCAGAGCTGTTGGACATGCTCCACTTAAAGAAATCCCAATCCCTCCGAGCTACAAACTCTAGGAACCTAAACCTTTTCACCACAATAAACAGAACATGCTGGAGGGATAGATTCCTGTCCCAGAGACTTCCCATACACTGTAACAAACTACCTATCTATATCAAACAAAGATCCTCATTAGCACTCTTTAAGAAAAATCTTGATGATTGGATGGGAAATAAGAAATTCACCCTGGTGATCACCTCTGTGGCTTTGCTCGACAGGGGCACAGGAAAATAATTTTCTTGGGTGGCGAAAGCCAGGGTACATTTTTGGCTAGGCTTATATAGGCCCTATGGTCAATAGCCTAGTACCTACCTATGAACCTATGAATAGGAGTCTTGTCAATGTTTAACTGCACCTGCAGTTTCTCCTGTGCCATACTGTTTGACCAGCCTGGAGGTGTTTGTGTCTTTAATATATATTGAAAATCCACCTCCTTTTGGTTTGCTGCCCACGGTTTGGGGACTGAATGTATGATAGAATGAGTAACCAGGTAAGGCTCATAGGTTCATAGGTGTGTACTAGGCTAATGGCCCTGGATCCTTTACAAGCCTAGCCCATAGGATTACCCTGGCATCGTGCCACCCAACCTTAGTTCCCAGTGCCTCTGTTGAGTAAAGCCACTGGAGTGATCCCTGGGGGTGAATTGTCTATTTCCCATTCACTCATCAAGATTTCTCTTGAAGAGTGCTAGTGAGGTGCTCTGCTTGACATGTTGGGGAAGTCTATTTCATAGTATGGGCAGTCTCTGGGTTATGAACCTGTCCCTCCTGCATGTTCTGTTGATTATGGTAATGAAGTTGAGATCTCTGGAGCATGTGGTGTGGAGGGATTGGGATTTCTTTAGATGTAGCATTGCTAACAGAGCTGGGTCAGACATTGCTTTGTAAGTCAAGCAGAGATCACCTCTAAGTAGGCGATTTGTAGACAGTGAATAGTTGGAGTTTTTTTGAGTCTGTCCATATAGGACAAATGTTTAAGGCCTAGGATACTCTTTGTGAGGTACTTTTCAGCCTCTACAGTTGTTGCAGGTGTTTAGTGCGGTACATGCCAAATGGGGCATTGTAATCAATGATTGGCCTAATGAGGGAAGAGTAGAGGGAGACAATGACCTCTTTCTTCCTGGATGCAAAACCCTTAGTATTGAGATGTGCCACATAGAAGGACTTTCTGACCACAGTGGCAATGTGGTGGTCAAATGAGAGGTTGCTATCAACCTGTGTTCCCAGATCTCTTATAACACCGTCTGTGTTCAGTGGACTACCATCAATGTGGTAATTCATGGGAACTGGGTTTTTCCCAAAGGTGATGACGACACATTTTTTGGCATTGAGCTTAAGGCCATGGTTCTGACACCAGTTATTGATCTCAGTGAGGCCTTTCTGTAGGATGTCAGTATCACTTGGGGAGTTAATAATAGCTCCCAACTTGCAATCATCTGCGAACTTTGTCAGCCAGAGTCCCTTCGTGTCGTGTCTGGTCGGCAGTCTGACTTGGAGTCAGCTACTTTCACACTGCGGGTTCTACCTGTGAGCCAGTTTGCAACCCACCAAGTGATATAGGGGTTAATGCCTAGCTTAGTGAGTTTTTCTATGATTCCTGGGTTGAGAATGGTATCAAAGGCCTTGGCCAGATCAAGGTAAGCTGTATGAACCACCTTTCCTTCATTCACAGCTTTGGTGATTGACTCAAAGAAGATTACCAGGTTGAGCAAGCATGATCTACCCTTCACAAAACCAAACTGTGAGGGATCCAGAGTTTGGAGATTCCCTATATCTTTGTTTATTAGTTCCATGGTGAAATGGGGCGATAGTTCCCTGGGTCTGTAGTCACTCCTTCTATGTGGCGAAGGATGACTGTAGCAGTGTGCCATTTGGTAGGGACAAAGCCTGAAGTGAGGTTGTGATTGAACAGGGCACACAGGTGAGGTGCCAGCTCACTCTGTAGTTCATGTAGAACACAGCCAGGGATATTGTCAGGTCCCATAGAAGGTGTATTCTTGGTCTTGGGCAATGCTCTTTTAACCTGTGCAGTAGTAATACTGGGTGCCTGGCAATCTACTGATATTGTGACTGTTCCTTTGGGGGACGGGGCTAAAGTTGGCACTAAATCTGCTGGCCATTATATTGGCGATATCTGTTGGCTCGGTATAGGAGGTACCATTGTACAGTAGCTCAGAGCAAGTCTGGGTATTGCTGTGGAGATTCTTTACATAATTATAGAAGGCCTTGTGGTTGTCTGTACTATCTGCTGCAATTCTGTTTTCATAGCTAGCTTTAGAGGATTTGATGAGGGGTCTCAACTTTTTGTTGAGGCTGATCAAGTTAAGGGGGGTTCCCCTTTATTCTGCGTTAGATTCCTCTGTTTTGTTGTAGAGTTTGTTTATGGCAGGGGACCACTAGATTGGCTTCCTTTTTTGGAGGAGAGTGACTTGGTTCTATTGATTATGGCGAGATCCATGTATTTGTGTACGTGTTCATACAGTGCACTGATGTATGATTTGGAGATCATGCAACTATTCTCCATTTGCATGGCTGGGGTGCTCTACACAGCTTTGAAACAGGTTTCTGTGACTGCACAGATGTTAGCATCTTCCAGGGTTAAGAATGCTTGCAATGAGTGCAGTTTCATGTTTAGACTCCTAGTGTTTAGCAGCATGACCTTTAATTTGCATTTTGCTGAAATTTTTATGCTGGTTGTATCGACCTCATAACTTTTCCTAAAAAAGGCACTATGGGGGAGGCAAGGGCCTTTGTCAGAAGCCTGAAGCCCAAGTGAGAAAGATGCAGGCCATCTCTAGCAATGCGTCACGGTCTGTCGGTCATATCTTCAGACTGTCTGGTGCAGGATTCCCCTGTATATGCATAAATTCAGCTAGTGACAGAAACTAAATACCTGCATTATTTTCATTGTGTTTTTCCCCCATATGACACAATACGGCTGTTGGTACATCACTTGGTTATTCCTGCAACCAAACTACAACCAGGCACAGTAAAACAATGACCAAAATAAAGAAATATGCAAGCATTTTGCTTTTTTGATGCTTTTGAACTAAAGATTCGATATATTTTATTGACTATCCTGAATGCAATACAAGAAAAAAAATATTTTTCAAAATATGCACACTGGCAAGTTTTATTGACATATTATAGTAGTCCCCAAAATGAAAGTGTCAAAACAATCCAAAAGCTGGAGGTTGTTCACTTTATAACATAAGTGTAAGTGAATTAAAAGTTATTAAATAATATTTAAAATACTTATTGTTAAAAAAATTAAAGAAGAAATCAAAATACTACAGAAGATTTGCAAACAGAACTGAAGTTAATTACATAAAGGAATTATTTAGAAAACATAACGCTACACAGACACAGTACTATCATACTATAATCACACACTTACACACAGCCAGGGCAGCTAATGAAATAAATAATCATGACTGAACCTGAACTCAATCCTTTTCTTTTTATCTTTTTACCTGGAGGTGGAGGAGGAGGAGCTGGGGGAAGAAGAATAAGTAATATATTTTTTCATGACTGGTGTGATCGCACTGCTCTGTCCCCAGTCCGACGATACTGCTGCTACTGCTGCACTGTAAAATGAATGGCTTTCTTGCTTGGAGACAGGGTAGCCTTGCTGACTGTCACACTGTATTCTTAATCTATCTAAACTAAAGTCTAATTAAAAACAAAAAAAAAAACACTCTCCATCTGAGCTGTAGTCCAGACTCCAGTCCCTCTCTAAACTGGTCTGGAAAGATTAGGAAGCTTAGTTGCAGTACTGCGAGATGCACTTGACTCTCTTGCACATTGCTGCTGACTATAAACATAAACAAAGTACAGTCAGTCATTCAATAGCCACACCCCTCCCTCCAACCCTCAGCCAAATTCTGACAAGCTGGCAGGCTGCTCACAACACTGACATCATTGTGCATGCCTCTGCAGTGATGACATCAGCAGAAAATTGCCAGAAAGAAAAAAAAAAAAGCTTGGAAATTTGGGAATAAAGGGGGCCACTCAGGAATTCCTGACATCCCATTATTTGGACCACAAAACCAGTAAATATTGAGGAATTCGATACTGTTGAGAGGTATGGTTTAGGTATGTTTCTTATGCTTAGTCAAACATTCTGCTTATGTTATGCTGACAAGGTCATAACAAGACCGATATATGCATATCCATAGCTAGTGGGGTTTGGCTTTATTGGCCTGAAATTGTCCATTAAAACGACTTCAAATGTAAAAGTAATGGGCAATCAGAATCACCATATAGCTGAAATACCTGATGTTCATAAGGGTCATTTGCATATATCCCATGTGCCTCTGTTACAGGAGGTTTGGGAGGTCACTCATTGGAAGTTCTAGCTTGGCTGGAGTTTTTGTTTAGATTTTACATTTACTGTGATTCATAGCTTGAATACTGTGCACACAGTCATTCAGGCCATCACTGAATCAATTCAGCTTGCAATGTATTAATTACTTTAGTAATGCCTGCAATCACTTTCATTTTGACTCTTTTGTTGTTTTTGTAACATTAATATCTCACTTTGTTTTTTTCCATTTCAGAACACTGACAGAAAGATTATTCCCATCACAAGTTCTACAGATTTGGTATTTTACCTTTACAGCATTATTTTTCATGAATATCGCCATAGTATTTGTACAATAGGTGGTAGCTCATTGCCCACTTGTTGCCAGGCAAGAATTTGGTTAATATACAGGCACCTATATTTTATCCTGTTTTTAGTAATTCTCTGCTTTGTTTTATGCTTCATTTTAACTGTTTTCCTTATTTTACGCACCCCTAACTCTTCTGTAATACGTTTAAATTATGCTGTCATCAGTTGTAGCTCTATGCCTTTATCCAGTATTAAATCAGCGTTTTTAGAAAGTCTCCCCATTAGCTATTTCTGATTCTACAGATAGCTCTGCCTTTTTAAGTGAATCATCCAAGCTATGAATCAGATCAGTGACATAAGCATCAACAGTCTCCTGAAATCCTTGAATTCAAGTAAAAAATACATATCATATATACTATTTTTTCCTTGATTCAAAGCATTTGTGGAATTTACTTTTAATACTAAAATATTGTCTTTATAAGTATGTTAAATACCTTTCTAATTTCCTTTCCTGGAAAACAAGGAGTCATGGCATGCTAGATTTTTTACTGGATTGCCCCCAAAGTCATTATTCATGGGATACAGTTCACAGAATTGAATAGGGTGATTCTAAACTTCTGAGATATTTGCTTGCAGTTTCAGAAATAGTTATTATTATAGTATTACCATCTTGACCTAGAATTAATGAAACAAGGTAAAAATTGGGTTAATAGTTACAGCTGGTAGTCCTTCATTCACAGAATTAATAATAAAATCCATCTTCAACCAATTCTTTAAGTCAAACTGTTTGTCCCAGTCCCCTTCAATAAATACACTACACCAAATTACATTTGACGACCTTTATTAAACTTCCATAAACATAACTTTATTGAACAATATTTAAATGTATTGATCACAACATAAAGATACATATAATATATATTATATATATGTATATATATATATATATATATATATATATATATATATATATATATATATATGTGTGTTTTAAGTGTATTCTTTAATGTTTTTGCCTTATCTTTAAAAAAAACCCAAACGATCCTTGTTTGCCGCCTTTCTAAGCTAGTATAGTCCTGTTTTCAGGGCTGTGATACTAGTTTCTGAGTTACCCATACCTTACTTGGATAGAAGGAAGTTTCTCTGTTCACCTGTGTGTGAGAGAGGGGAGCTTTGCGCAACTTATCTGTCCCTGGAGAAGTGGTTCCAGCCCAGAAGTTAGTAGTTTATTGGCCATTTTGGGCTAATTTCTATCTATTTCATTTCCCTATTATAAAAACTGCATTTGCACGGTTTTGTGCACCAGGCAGTGCCAGTTAGCTATGGTTAAATTATTCCCGGCATCACTAAGTCTCCTCTATAGTTTTTCCCTTGAAACTAGACTAGCTCTCAACTTAAGCACTCAAAAAGCATCTTACAGCCCAGCACTTGCTCAGACCTAATAGCAAGCACTAATATACCCTGACACTGATCACCCCTTACCAACCAAGCGACTAAGCAGCTCACCCTACTATTCAGGCATGACCAAAGGGCAACTTCAGGTGCACTCTCCAGTCCAGCTGGTGAAGCTGGGTATCCTGAGGCAATGTTACAACTGCCTCTTGTACACAGACAACCCTCTCCTCCTACCTCAAAATACTAATATATGTGAGAGATGCAATTATACAGCCAAACTGGAAGCTAAGCTGTCTCCACCCAAGACTGGAACAGACAGTTAGGAGGAGAAGGTTAACACTTGCACCACAACTCCAGCTGCACACAGACCTACTAAAACAGCACTGGAAAAAAATACACATAAATACACAAAATCATACTCGAAGACTCTAAATAAAAACCTGCAAAAGCATCAGAGACCTCCAAAGCAGACACCCAAATAACCTGCACTTCCCATCACAAACCAGACAACACATAAAACACAAAATCAGTGTGCCGCACAATCACAGCCCTTAAGTTGAAATAACATACCTAACACACTAATAATAGGTGACTCTATTGTCAGGCACACTAACGCCCACTCACTAGGCCAGACAAGCAGAAGGTTACTGTTAGCTGCCTGTTGGGAGCCAGAATCTGCCACATAACACAAGCACTCAGGTCACTCCAGAACCAGTACAAATATGACTGTCATTGTTCATGTTGGTGTGAATGACCTGAGACGTACCTCCCTGGACTACATGAAAAGAGACATGGAAGAGCTTTCTGATCATGTAGCCCAGGCTGGTATGACCCTGACCCTGAGTAGCATCCTGGCCTCACCAAGAATGATACCTCAGTATAAAGAAAAAATTATCAATTTCAACAATTGTCTAAGCTTCTGGTGTCATTCAAAGGGGATCCAGTGTCTGCCAGCCTGGGACGACATGCTCAACAAGCCGTGTTGCTTAGCAAGAGACAGCTTGCACCTGTCACCCCTAGGCTTTCGAATACTGGCCAAGGCTCTTGCTGCCCCCATAGTGCCTTTTTTAGGCAAGGCTCAAAAGTCAAACCCACCTCCATAAACACCACAATTAACAAAAAACTGAGGGTTATGCTACTCAGCGCCAGGAGTTTAAATCTCAAAATGCATGAGCTCAAAGCACTCCTCAGTATGGAGAACATCGACATCTGTACAGTAACTGAAACCTGGTTCAAGTCTCCAGAGAGCACCTCAGCACTACCAGGCTACAACTCATACCACACGTTTCGGCCATAGAACATGGACCGAAACACAAAAGGAGGGGGTGTATCCATATTTATCAAGGATACCTACACCTCCAGGTTAGTGGTGCACCTCTGAGATCATCCATGTGCAACCAACATCGGGCAAATCTGCAATGCAAATTGTGGCCTGCTACAGATCACCCCCCATGACCCAGGACCACCACTCTGCCTTTCTGGAGACAATGGAACACATGAAGGTCCTACCAAACACCATGATATTGGGCAATTTCAATTACCCTACCATTCACTGGGAAAACTACTCGAGTACAAATTCCCAGACCCAGCACTTCCTGGAATTCATCAACTCAAATGCCCTGGATCAGCTGGTAAACTCCCCTACCAGCGGTGAAAACATATTGGACCTGGTCATCACCAACATGGGTGTCAGGTGTTCCACACCAGAGGTCAACCCGTCACTGGTAAGATCAGACCATAAACTAATCACTCTGGATATCCACACCCCACCACCACCCCCAACTAAGGAAACCACAGTAAAAAAAACTTTTCTAAAGCCAAACTTCACCTTACTTAAGACAGAGGTGGTAAGCTTCACAGCCCCCACTATAAAGGATAATGCTGCCCAAGATGCAGAAAGCTTTACAAATGCACTCTATGAGCACTTACAAGGATGCATGGACCGTGCCATCCCTAGCAAAACCAAGAATCACTCCTCTAAGAGAAGGAAACCAGTCTGGTGGACCCCTGCAACAAAAAGGCTATACAATAGAAGGAGGAAACTAGTTCAGAAAAAAAAGCAAATCCCAAGAAAGAAAGACATCCCTGATCAGTATTAGTAAGAAACTGAGGTCCCTCATGAAATCATCGGAGGCTAACTTCGAAAGAAAAATAGCCAAGGATTCAAAAGATAACCACAAAGCCTTCTTTAGCTATGTTAAGAATCTAAGTGGCAACTCACAGATATGCACTGAACTAGTACAAAGCAGCACAAAATATACTGAACCTACTGATATTGCCAACATCCTGGCAGATAGATTCAGTGCAAACTTCACCCCCCTCTCATCTCCAAAAGGGCCCACAACAATACCAGAAAAGTGTAGTGTCCCAAAAATCACAGATGCACAGGTGAAAACAGCCCTTTCAAAAGCCAAAAACACAGTGTCAATGGGACCAGATGGTATCCCAGGTTGCGTCTTGCACGAACTACAGAACAAACTAACCCCCCCACCTAAACACGCTGTTCAACCTTAGCCTCTCCACAGGCTACATGCCCATAGAATGGCACACAGCAATGGTTATTCCTCTCCACAAAGGAGGGGCCACAACTGACCCTGGTAACTATCGCCCCATAAGCCTGACTAGCCTGGTCTGCAAGGCTATGGAGTGCATCATCATGGAACTCATTAACAAAGACATTGAGAACCTCCAAACACTTGACCTGACCCAGTTCGGCTTTGTTAAGGGCAGATCATGGCTACTAAACCTGTTTGACTTCTTCGAGACAGTCACCAAGGCCATATACGAGGGAAAGGTGGTTCACACAACCTACCTTGACCTCGCCAAGGCTTTCGACACCATTCTCCACTCGGGTGTTACAGAAAAACTCACCAGCCTGAACATAAACCCCTACATCATGAGATGGGTTGCCAACTGGCTTACAGACAGAACTCACACGGTAAGAATAGCGGGCTCCAGGTCCGACTCTAAACCAGTCACAAGTAGTGTCCCGCAAGGCTTGGTACTGGGACCCCTACTGTTTGGCATATACTTCTCAGAAGTACAGGCAAACACAGGAGGACTATGGCTAACCAAGTTCACCGATGACTGCAAACTGGGAGACATAACTGACACTCCGGCTGACATGGACATCCTCCAAAAGGGCCTTACTGAGATGGACACCTGGTGTCAAAGTCATGACCTCAAGCTAAATGACAAGAAATGCATAGTCATCCCGTTTGGGAAAAACAAAACACCCACAAATTAATGCATAGGTGGCAGCCTCCTTAATACAGAAGAGGTAATAAGAGATCTGGGGACCCAGGTAGATAGTAATTTCTCCTTTGACAATCATATTGCCAAAGTAGTTAGGAAATCCTTCTATGAGGTCCACCTAATTACTAAAGGGTTCGCATCTAGAAATAAGGAGATTATAGTGCCTCTGTACTCATCACTCATTAGACCCATCATAGAGTACAATGCCCCATTTGGGATGTACCTCACAAGACACTTCAACAGCTGGAAAGACCACAAAATTACTTCACCAAGAGGATTACTGGTCTCAAACATATGTTCTATGCAACCCGACTGAAAAAACTCCGGCTGTACTCAGTGGTATATCACTTACTCAGAGGTGATCTCTGCCTGACTTACAAAGCCATGTCCTACTCAGAATTGATGGACATGCTCCACCTAAAGAAATCCAAGTCACTTTGCGCCACACGCTCTAGTGAGCTAAACCTCGCCACAACAATAAATGGAACATGCTTGAGGGATAGATTCCTGTCACAGAGACTCCCCATGTTTTGGAACAAAATTCCAAATTATGTCAGGCAGAGCCCCTCACTAACACTCTTCAAGAGAAACCTTGACTAGTGGATGGGTAACAGAAAATACACCCCTGGGATCACTTCATTGGCTCTGCTTGACAGACGATCAGTTAATTAATCAATGGGGCAGTGAAAGCAGACACACTCAGGCTAGGCTTATAAATGCCCTCGGGCAGATAGCCTAGTACCTACCTATGAACCTATAACTATTTACTAGGCCAGAAATAAAACAAACCAGGTGCTCCAAGGGATCAGAACTTGTATCCACAAAGCATTTATTATCTTACAGCTTAAAAAAGTTTAAAAACAAACTGCTGTTGTAAAAAATCAAACAGGTTTAGCGCTTTCATCTTACAAGTATATACTAGACTGGCATAACCCCACTCACCCTAACCAAATAAGTAGCATCTTCACCTCCGCTCTCTTAATTTTTCTTATCAAGCAGCATCCTCACCTCTGCTAGCTTACTTTTACTTATCAGTTAGGATCCTACTGCTCACTTTCATTCCCCAGCTCATTGAATTAAACATCCAACAACAGATGGGGGAACAGAAGAGGGACAAGCCTGCCCCACTTCTCCACCTAAATATGAAACATATAAAAATAACCACACAATCCTCAATGTTCCTCAAAGAGGGAGGAGGGTGGGTAGCAAGCTCACGCCAAAATCTGATCCCTTACCCAGTTACACTCACCCAAAATTAATTAAGCCCCTCCTTGCTCATACCTCATTTCCTCCCAACCCTCCTACGGTTCCAGTTTAACCCTTTCATCCCCACCAAACTAACTTTCTTCCACTACCATCTTAAGTTCCATTACTATTCCTACCTGACCCTCAACTGAAGATGTCTCTGGAGAAATTGGTTTGTTTCCAAACTTCATTTCATGCTGAACCTTCAAGTAACTTCATTTAATAGATTTTTATACAAATCTTTCTCAAGTGTACTGTTGGTCTGCCTTTTTGGATCATCTGTTACAGGCCATCAGCATGGTGCATACAAGCACACTAGTGCTAGTCTTAGACAGCAACTTCTTCCTCTTGTTGTAAAACTTGTTAATGCTAGATGTCCACCAGAGAGCCTTGTTTTTTCTTGAGGATCTTGTTTTGATTCTAGCAGGTACAGCTGTGGTACTCATTCAAAGTACTGAAATCCAGAAATTAATGTTGGCTGTTTTTGTTCTTAATCAGTTTATATTCACTGAATAAGTTAATTTTAGATCATTTTGATATTCTTGTAGCATTTTAGTTGCTTGTTCTGTTTCTTATAACATTTAAGTTACAACTAGTCTATTGCATAAAATATTGGAAATTATGCTATTAATTAATATTAAAATAAAATAATATATTTGTTTTAGTACTGCTTGGATATCCGGACCCTGGGTAGGAGTCAGCTGCAATTTTCCTCTTGTTCCCCAACACATTTTTTTTTCATTTTTTTTTTCAGTCTCCTTATTGCTTTTTTATTCATTGATTCATACCTTCTCTTCTTGAATGCATCCATGCCCAACAATTGTGCATACTCAAATACTTTATTTTCTCCATTGAAACATTATACTGTACAATGTTATGATGGTGAACAGGTACTCTTCTTACCTAGTTTACTACTTTTACTGATTAAAATCTTGTACTGCATCTACTTGATTGTGATCATTGATACTACATACTATCATGACTTATACTTCTCGGCATGCTTCTTACATTACCACTGCACTATTGCATTGTTACTGATTAAAGTTTATTGTTTTTTGGTAGCTTTTTTCTTTGTGTTACTGTTTTAATACCTTTAGTAAAGAAAATAATTTTCTATCCACCTCTGCCTCCCACTACTCAACTCTTCATGTTTCACTTCTCTGGGATTATGTTCATACCTGTGACAGCAACAAGCATTTATCTGCATACTGCAGATTTGGTAACATTCTGACTAAGTGATCAGAAGTTATCGCACATCAAAGTACCTGCATTTCTAGTGTATGTTTTAGTGCTGCCTGAGACTAACTATTCCATATTTATTTCTTGTAACTGTTCATTAACAACCATCCATAAACTCCATACCAGTGAGAAGCAAAAGAAAATGTTACCTTGCAGTCTTCAAAATAAGAATGGTCTTATCTGGAACAGAAAAAGAGGGCGCTCCCATCAGCTGATGTCACTGTGATGTCATAAAATGGGTGTGGCATTGATGGGAGAGTGGGTGGGAATGGGTGGAGTTATGGGTGATGCGAGGGGCGTGACCTTAGTCCGGTTTTGGCCACAAAGAAATCTGGCAACCCTAGTGCCACTACATTTGTATAAGTGTTTGTACAGGGCATTTGTGTCTACCTTAGTATAGTTGTCAATGCCATCTTTGGGAACAGGAGCTTGGAAATTATTTATGCCATCCCTTAGGAGGGTATAATTAACTATGGTGAAACTGTTTAGCCTGATTTCACCTAATAGGGGTTCAGGTGTTATAGCTACTTCAAATGTGACTGATTTGTGATCAGATTTAACCAGTGAATGTCCTATACTTGTATTGGTGCAGTGGTCACCCATGTTTGTGAGGACCAGGATGAGAATATTTGAGCCCCTTGTGGGGTTGCATAATATTTGTTCCAGGGCATTAGTGTTAACAAAGTACAGGAACCTTTATGTGAGCATGTTGGTACTCATATAAGTTTTCCAGTTAATGGAGGGATAGTTAAAATCACCTATGACTAAAGTGTTTGGTTGTAATTTGACTCAAGTAGGTCCAAATAAACATTGTGGTTATCTTGGTTCATTAAAGGAGGCCTATAGCTAATGATGACTTAAAAGGGAGAAGTCTTACCCACACTTAGTTGAATGTGGAGTAACTCCATGGTGTTTTCCTGGCAAACCAGTCTAGAGGTGTATTTATCATTGATGAAGCTAGATTCTCCTCCTTTGGTTCTCATATGTTCATTTTGCAATCTGAAAGTGTGGAAGACATTGTAGCCTTACAAGGCCAGGGTTCTTCCTGCTTCCCTGAACTACATTTCTATGACTGCACAGATGTCAACATCTTCCTGGGAAAGGAGAGCTTCCAGAGAGTGCAGTTTCTGATTGAAACTCCTAGCATTTAGCAGCATAACCTTTCATTTATTTCTGAGTGATATTTTCACATCGGAAACTTTGTATTTTAGACTTTGCCTAAAAATGACTCTATGGAGGAGGCAAGTGCCTTAGCCAGTAACTGAAAGCCTAGAGGTGACAAATGAAAACCATTTCTGGCAAAGCAGCATGGTCTATCTGCCATGTCATCCCAGGCTGACAGGAACTGGATCCCTTGAGAATGACACCAGAAACTAAGCCAATTTTTGAAGTCAGTCATTTTTATTTATATTGTGTATCATCCTAGGTGAGGGTACAATGGTGCTCAAGGCTAGTGATATACCTGCCTGGGACACATATTCATAGAGCTCAATCATGTCTCTCTTCATATAGTCCAGTGAGGTACATCTTAAGTCATTCACACCAACATGAACTATGACAGAGTCATAACGGTACTTGCTGACAGACTTGAGTGCATATGTGATCTGATGGATCCTGGCACCCGATAGACAGCTGGCCATAACCTTCTCCTTGTCAAGCCTGGTGAGTGGGACATCTGTGTGTCTCACAATGGAGTCACCTATGACTAAAAAATTTGGTTTAGATGTGATTTGCCTTAGGGGCTTATTTGGCTAGACACTGGTGCTTGTGTTTTTATGTGTACTGAGTGCTGTATTAGGTGTAGCATGTTTTTGTTTGGAAGGTCTCTTGTTTAGGTAGGTTTCTGGTCTGTACCTCCACATATGATGGTTTATGTGTTGAGTGCATGGTTTGCTTAAGAAGTGTAGCATGTGAGCTGACAACCTGTTCAGTGTTACTGTTCTATGCAAGAGAAAGAAAATATTCAGGATTCTTAGTGAAGATGAATCTCTTAGAAATTGTACTTGCGTGATTTAGGAGTAGAGGGTTGTCAGTGTACATATGGCAGTTATTACATTGCCACAGGATACCCATGTCAATCAGGCTGGTTGGAGAAATGGAGGGAAACTAGGTTAAATCCTGTTTTTACAGTGGGGAGAGAAAATGGAGGGTGTGGTATAACTGGGTGCTCTAAATGGGGTCTGTACTAATGGGATGCTCTATAAAGGGTCTATACTAGTGTGGGCTCTCTAAATGGTATGATACTACTGTAGATGTGGTGGCTTTGGGACTGTTTAAGGGGCAAAAGTGCAGCTGAGGTGCTCCCTGAGCAGCTGAGTGCAATTCAAGGACTTCTCAGCTGGATCAGGGGCAGCTACTAAGGGAAAATGTATCTAGTAACATTTTTGCATCTATAACCACCAATGGTTACCCCCACTGCATGGTAGTGCATGATGATGCATGGAGGTGTGCTACGCATAAATAGATGAATACACAAGTGCAGTGGCTGGTCTACTAACTCTGTGGAGCTATGTTCAAACAAGCTCAAACATGAGCAAGCGTGAGGCTTATGTAGCAACAGTGAGCAAAGTGAATTAAAAAGTTTAACCAATAAAAAAGGCCAAACTGAGCTCTGTGCCAGCAGGGTTCAATCAGATGAGTCCTAACTGCACTCTCCTGCTACTAGGGTGTAGGGAGCGCCTCTCCAGCAAATGACAGCCTAGTTTAGTGCTCAGTTTAACAGACAGAACCAGATTCAGCAGTCTATACTACAGCAGGCAAAAAGCACAACAGATCAGCATGAACAGTTTTAAGAGATCAGCATTATGGCAAAATACAGTTTAAACGTGTAAAATACAGTATAAAATTGTACTTTTGGTTAGCAGAATGCAACAGATTCCTTGGATTGCACAGATGAATACAGCAGAGCAGTGGCTGGTCTCCTAACTCTGTAATCAGTTTAGCCATTTTCAAGTCATCTGCATACAGACTTAGAACACGTGGTATGAAAAAAGATAAATCTGAAAGATACCCTTGAAACAGGTATGAACCCAGCACAGAGCTCTGTGGGACACCCTGACTATAACCACAATGCTTGTGAATGTGGGAGTATTAAAAGAGCCAGGAGCAGGGACTCCAACCAGACTTATATTTAATAATTATGGAAGAGATAGTTGTAATTATTTGGTCAAATGGTCTGAGCTCACTAAAAATGATAGTGTCCTTCAGTTCCCTGAGAAAGGAACGTTTGATAAAACTGTTTTAGAGAATCTTAAAAAGAAGCTGAAACAAAAAAGAAATAAGGTACCTGCACCTTTTTGGTCAGCTTTCAGTGACTGGCAAGAAGAATCTAAGAATAAGAAAAAGGAATCTGTACCTAGAAGTTTTAAATATAATTCTGTTGGATTAAAAACACAGCTACAGGCAGCTAACGGAACAATTTATACATTACAGAAATGAGCAGGAGATAATTCTCATGATTCCTGGGGATTTTACTCTCCCAAACAATGAGGCAAATTGAAAAAATAAATCGACCAGACTCCCCCGAAGATGACTGGTCCACTGATTCCCTTTGCTCCTCCTTCATATCTCTCAACCTCTTAGAGAAAGTAATCTGGATAAAGCCTAAAATAATGGAGGTCCAAATGTTCAAAAATAGGGACAACGTTTAAATATCAATCGTATAATTTAGAAAGTTGCTAGAATAACAGGTTTTGTGTTCGCATACATTTTTTGAAGAATATGAAGTCTGAAACTCAAATCTTTATCATTATTTAGTAACTTCATTTGTCAGTGATTTACCAGAAAGCCATACATTTTATGTGGAACAAAAGAAAAACATGAGGCAAAAATTTGGACAACTAAGAGGTATGTCCCCCTCCCACTTACGAAGACCATTCTACTTCTTATGAAGGAAACCATCCTCCTTCTCCAGGAGGACAAATGACAGGGGAATGACCTCATGACAGCTCTCTGCTACCTCCCCTGATATCCCCATTTCTCATGGCTCCTCTACCACATCAGCCCACCACAGGGGCTCTGATTATAACACTTGATACCAACAATGATGACGACAGCACGGTGTTTCACATTCCGACCAAACGTTAATGAGAAGAGCAAGTAAAAGTAAACATCTAAATCAAAAACAAACTTAGATGAATTAAAATGATTTGGCAATAAAAGTGCCTCCTTCAAAGTAACTATCTTAAAGAGGTTTAAGAAGTTGATTACATGATTTTCCATACTTATTGATGGAAAAGAGTACAGGTGGAACGCAGCTACTAAACAAGATCCCAAGGATGCATCAACTACTGATTTGTCCTCTGATGATGATAACCATGTTACTTCTTTTCAAATGATCATCCAGATTCAGCCCTTAGAGAGGTACCAAATCCTAACTGTCAGGGATGGCGATGCTGAACCTACCATTAGAATGTTCCATCCATGGACTGCAGTAGATTTTCAAAATATTATAGATTCTCTCCCACCCATTAGAAAACATTCAGCTGAATACACCAAAGTATTAGAAGGACATGCAAAACCCAATAAATAAGGATTTGATGGAAGTTCTAAGGGCCTCTGCTCCTCTGGATATCTTTCTGAAAACTGGGGAAAAATCAGCTATAAGTGATAATATTCTGAAAAATACTCTTGCAGGATTTATACCTGCAAGAAACAATTTGTTGAAAGCATTAACAGCATGCCTCCACAACACCTAACAGCCCAAATTAAAGCTATCATACAGAAAGAAAGAAAACAAATCTATCAATGTGTACTTACAACACATGACAATTGTGTTTGAAGCTTTTTTAGGGTACCCTGAGCCTACTGGAGGAGAGGCACACAGAGGCTGTCAACAGCATTTGTGGAAGGTCCATTGCAACCTATACAAGACCAGATAAAAATAATTGTTTAAATAGGCTAGTTTAGGTATACACAACATTGTTAATCAGGCATAATATATATAAAATAATATACTTAGAAGAAAGACCAGCAGAAGGAATTAGTAGATGTTCACCTTCTATAGTTTTTTTACAGATTTATGATGAAAAGTATGGGTAAAAGGAATGGAGAGCCAAATCAGATTTAAATTCTTTCAACAGCAAGCTCCAGGACAACATCCATAAAACATTTACCCACCTTTCTCATCTCAGTTCCAGCACTATGAGTCACATACAGTATAAGCCCTTATTTTAATTCCAACCATATTGGGCACTGGCACAGTGAATGTCCCTTTCTTCAGTCATCAAACCCTGGACATTGATTTGACTGGTAGACTGAAAGACTGGGTTTGATTTGACTGGTAGACTGAAAGACTGGGTTTGATGACTGAAGAAAGGGACATTCACTGTGCCAGTGCCCAGTATGGTTGGAATTAAAATAAGTCTCCCCTAAGAAGTCTATATGTTATGGAAATAGCTGAAGTCAAGTGTGCCACTCAGAAAACTGATGATTCATACATTTCAAGGGGCAATTCTTTTGCTGATATGGCAGCCAGACAAGCTGCATTGCCATAGATTATTTGGTGTATACAAGGCTAAAGACCACTGGAGCCTTTTTAAGCCTAGCCATGCCTCCCAAATCTCTAACAAGTTCTCATACCCTTGGTAATTGTAAACTGTGGCTTGGGAGACAAAGTATTTATAAGCAGGGACCTAGGAGATTCATCATTCACAGGCTGCCTGTGTCAGATAAATTTCCTGTTCCCCATCCAATTGTCCAAGTTACACTTGAATTGGGTTAGGGAGGAACTCTGCTTCACATGAATGGAGAACCTGTTCCAGAGAAGGGATCATCTGCCTTTTAAAGTTCATGATTGAAGCTTTAATCAAGTCCTAGTCACAGCTTTGTGTTCCGGATGCTTCTACCAGATGTACTCCACAAGTAGTATAATCCACATTTGAGCTCGATGCGGTTTTTCACACTCCACCCTTCTCATTTTGGGTAAGCTCCAGCTAACCCCTTCAGAATCTCCATTTGAGGAATAAACTTCCTGATTCTAGCTGTCCAGCTACATATTTTTATACATTAATTGATCATCAGTGCCTTGTTAACTATATGACATATGTTTTGTCTAATACCTGTGAGGATATTCCCACACTCACTACTACAGTACACATTTTAAAGACAAATTACCTATGTACTAAAAGCAACATCTTGACATACAGCTGTGAGTACTATGGTCAAACTGTTTTATTTGTCAAAATGGGAATAAATGATTTGTTTGCTTGATTCCCATTTCATTGCAGGTGTTCTGTGTGAGATGAGATATGAGCAGGGTAAAGAAGATTCTCCTTTTCCCCATTGTCATGTGATCTCAGAGTTGGTATATATAAGGTACAAGGGGTCCATTGGTATAAGTTGATCAATGGAACATAAGTTGATGTAATTTGTTTTGTTTATTTTGTTATATATTCATCTATGGGCCAGCTTCATTAATGCCGACACTAAGTATACATGATCTGTGTTCAAGAACATCCATAACAATTTTTTTGTGCTTTCTAGTCAGTTAGAAAATTGCACTAAGTGCAGATGTGCTCTGAGCTACAACAAAATGGCATTAAATATACTGATCCCAAGGATATTGCCAATATCCTGGCAGATCACTTTAGTGCCATCTTCACCTCTCTCTCACCCCCTAAAGGGCCCATCTCAATACCAAAAGATTGCCAAATTCTGGTAATCATGGCCACACAGGTAGAAACTGCACTCTCCAAAGCTAAGAATACAACATCCATGGGACCAGTTGACATCTCAGGCTGTGTACTACATGAACTACAAAATGAACTGGCAACTCACCTAATTGTCATGTTTAATCATAGCCTCACCTTAGGCTTCATGCCCACTGAGTGGCGCACAGCTACTGTTATCCCACTCCACAAGGGAGGATCCACCTTGGATCCCAGGAACTACCATCCAGACAGTCTGACAAGCCTGATCTGCAAGGGCATGGAACGCATTATCATGGAACTTACAAACAAAGACATTGTCAACCTTCAAACACTGGACCACACCCAGTTTGGATTCGTGAAGAGCCGATCTTGTCTCCTGAACCTGATTGACTTCTTCAAATCAGTCTCCAGAGTTGTGAACGAGGGTAAGGCAGTCCACATAGCCTATCTGGACCTCGCCAAGGCTTTTGACACCATCCCCCACTCTGGAATCATAGATAAACTTACTAAGCTGGGCATAAATCCCTACGTCACTCGATGGGTTGCCAACTGGCTTACTGACAGAACCTAGACTGTAAAAGTAGCCGACTCCAAATCCACCTCCAGACAAGTGATAAGTAGCGTACCTCAGGGTTCAGTCCTGGGACCGCTCTTGTTTGGCATCTACTTCTCTGAAGTACAGGCCAACACTAAGGGACTCTGGCTAACAAAGTTTGCAGATGACTGCAAACTGGGAGCCATTATTGAATCCCCAAATGATGTGGATATTCTACAAAAGGGCCTTACAGAAACAGATGCTTAGTGCCAGAGCCATGGGCTCAAGGTTAATGCCAAGAAATGTATAGTTATCCCCTTTGGGAAAATACATGTACCCATGAATTACTACATAGGTGGCAGTACACTAAACATCGAAAGTGTGATGAGAGACTTAGGGACACAGGTGGACAGTGGTCTCACCTTCGATTACCACATCACCACTGTGGCACACCTCATCACTAAGGGATTTTCATCCAGAAAAAAGGAGGTCATTGTCCCACTGTACCCATCCATCATTAGACCCATTATAGAGTAAAACGCCCCATTTGGTATGCACCTCACAAGACATCTGCAAGAGCTGGAAAGACCACAGAAATACCTCACTAAAAGAATCTTAGGCCTAAAGCAGATGCCCTTTGCTGACCATCTAAAAAACTGAAGCTATACTCGGGCATATCGTTTACTCAGAGGCAATCTCTGCTTAACATACAAGGCCATGTCAAACCCTGAGCTGTTGGACATGCTCCACTTAAAGAAATCCCAATCCCTCAGAGCCACACGCTCCAGGGATCTAAACTTTGTCATCACAATGAACAAAACATGCTGGAGGGATGGGTTCCTGACCCAGAGACTCCCCATACTCTGGAATAGACTGCCCATACATGTCAAGCAGAGCACCTCCTTGGCCCTCTTCAAAAGGAACCTTGACAATTGGATGGGCGATAGGAAATTCACCCCAGGGATCACGTCAGCCACCCTGCTAGACAGGGGTCCAGGGAATTAAATATTGTGGGAAGAAATATCCAGGGAATTGTTATGGCTAGGCTTGTATAGGTCCTAGGGCCAATAGCCTAGTACCAACCTATGTAATCCACACTTTGTGGAAACCTTTATGAATCCACCTTGATATTTAAGGCTGCAAGAAAATCAGTACTAACCTCCAGGTATCACAAAAAAAGCAAAATAAGTTATAACCCCCCTATACCCGGCACTTATCCAGCCCATAACTGAGTATAACACCCCATTCAGTATATACCGTACTAAACATCTACAGCAATTAGAGAGAACTCAGAGGTTTCTAACAAAGAAGATCAAGGGCCTCCAGCATGTGCCTTACACAGACTGACTAAAGTTGCTATCACTATAATCTGTATCATATAGACGTCTTTGGAGACACTTATGCCTGACCTACAAAGCAACCCAAGATCCAGACTTAATGAACTTACTGCCCATACATAAATCAAATGGGTCTAGGGCTACACATTCCAGGGGATTAAATATGGCCTGCAACTTAAACAGGATATGCTGGAGGGATAGATTTATCTCCCAGAGACTGCCATGTCTTTGGAACATATTAACAATTCATGTGAAATAGAGCATCTCTATGACACTGTTCAAGAGGAACCTGGATGAGTGGATGGGGCACTGTAAACTCTTACTGGGGATAGTGCCCACAACCCTCATGGACATGGGCAGTCATCACTAAATGCAATCTTTGGTATTGACTAGTACCTCTATGGTATTATACTGGGTTGAAACGGCTAGGCTTAAAATGACCTCCGGGTCAATAGCCTAGTAATCTCGTATGATCCTATGATCCTGTAAAACTTGATCAATGCTATAATAAAGCAGCTACATTTGCAAGAATTACCACTTTCAAAACAATCCATTCTATAATACTAAAAAAGCCTAAATTAGTTAGAAATACCCCAGCAACAAACACATGCACAGATTCTTGCCATCTAAAACATTATGCTGCATCCATCTACAGTCACTATGATCTAATGACCTAAACCTTTGCTCCATCCACAAACCTATCATATCTGTTGGGCATGGTCTGTATTGTACCATGTTGCTAAGGCCTGGAACTCATTACCTATATCCATAAGGTCAATGTCCCCATGCCTCAGTCCTTTAAAACCATTCTAAAATACTTTCTAGCAAAAATCTGGCTCTATTCTTGCTCAACCTTAGGATAAACTATATCCTTAAATAGGAACAAGTACCTATTCATACCTTACACCTCCTAACTTCCCCTGCTTTACTCACTTCCTATCTTCAATGAGTTTCTCTCCCATGACTCTCCTTCTAATCATGCCATAATCCTGTTTTTTCCCTTCTTACTTCATATTGAATTTCCTGTTAGTGTTATATTAACTTATCTTTACATTCTCTAAACTAGCGGAAATTTCTCTAAATATCATTTAAATTATTGTCATATAAATTGTATCTACTTTTAAGCAGTGATGTCACATCATGTTTAATTTGGTATAATAATTTAAGTTGCAGAAGTTTTTGTATTAGTTTTGAAGCTTATAAAATTATTGTTCTTAAAATGGTTTTGTAATAATTCAGAGCTTTTCACCCTGGGATCCTTCCCAGTCAGACTTTCCTGGTAATCAAATGTCAATATATAAATGAATAACTATATCAGTGTACTGAAGTGAAATGGGGTGACGCAAATTAAGGTGAACAACCATGGAAATTGAAACCAAGGAGGAAAACATGTGCATACAGCAGTGACAACTGATGAAGAGAAGGCAGAGTCCAAGTAGGAGGCCAAACCACATGAAGAGTGGAAGAAAAGTAACAGACAGTCACTTATAAGTTCATAAGTAAGAATTAGGTTAGCTGTCCTTGGGGGCCATTTTAATCTTAGCCAGTCTCCCTTTTTATGTTTAAAATAACCTATCCCATTTAGTTATAGATTGGCCTTACCCATCCTGTGGTCAATAATTATATATTACCCCTAATGAGAATAACTGGGATCATACCATACATAATTTGAGGGGGCCCATGCAAGGGATAAAGCATTTAGGAGCTGTCTCTGTCCATTAGTAGTTGAGGGAGCACATACAAGGTAAAGTTTCTGTTTCCAATCCATAGATCCAAGTTGTACTTGAAAATGGACAGGGGCAAATTTTGTTTTATGTGGATGAGGACTCTGCTCCACAGGAGCAGTATCTTCTGTGAGATGAACCTGTCATTCCAATCTGTTCTGTTGATGTAGCAGATGAAGTTTATATCTTTAGACTGAGTGTTTCTGATCCCATTTGACTTGCTGATGTGCAGTAAATCCATCAGTAATGGATTGGAGAATGTTTTGTATGCAAACACAGGTCACCTCTTAGCAGATTTGAGTATAGTTAACAGAGCTTTGAGTTGGTCATTGTAGGACATGTTGATTAGAGCTTGTATACTCTTAGTGAGATATCTCTGTGGAAGTTCCATTTGTTGCATATGTCTGGACAGATACATGCCAAACGAGGCATCATATTCAATGATTAGCCTAATCAGGGCTGAGTAAAGCCAGACTGGGGGGGGTTTGAAAGAAGGTAGAACTGTTAAAAAAGTGGATATGGCTAGAACAGGCACAAAATGTATGGAAAAGAAAAGTAGAATAGTGCAGGGAGTGAGACAATTAGTATAGGCAGTGGGGGTCAGGGGACAAGATGACATAATGGTTAAGGTCTTCACCTCCCATGCGCAAGGTTCAATCCTGACCTTCAGCCAATGCCTGTTTGGAGTTTGCATGTTCTTCCTGTGTCTCTCTGGGGTTCCTCCCACCTCCAAAACATGCTGGGTGTTTCCATTTCAAACTGACCAATGAATGGAGCTGTGGGTAGCAGCACAGGCTTAACATGGTGCCGTGTGGGGGAAGCGTTGTACAGACCAACCGCTTTAGCCATCCTCTGTGGTGCTCATTATCCTCAAGATAGTAGAGCACAGATCACAGACTGCATGTCATGGTAGGGCTAGCCACTTGATAATGTAAAAATGTGGCTCTGGGTGATTCAGTCGTATTGAATAATGTCACCAAATGGGCATGAGTATTTACCAGCTGTAAGTGTTTTGAGGACCTGGATGGCTCTGAACTATGACAGGGGACCCATGCTAATGGTGGGAGGCTAGCTAATGGTGGGAGGGGTATATTTGCCCCTATTGGCCAGTCTGTGCCCTACCTAAAGCCCAAAAGCCCTGGGTCAGTAAGCTACTGTCTGGTGAGTGTCCATTTGCTCAATAGCTCTGTTGAGTGAAATTTGGATGTAAAACCAATCAACCTGTCAAACATGAATTAAGAATTGCTACACTCATTGTAGGTTCACTGACAGGGCATACCTTGGAAGTGGATAACATGATGGTACATATGAGGCTGGACATCGTATGTACCCAAGAGATGAGATGGAAGGGCAAAGAGGCAAAGACACTTGGGATTCAGAGTTTACTACTCAGGAGGAGAGCAGGCTAGAAATGCTGTGGGGATTTTGATATGAGAGAGAGAGAGAGAGAGTGAAACTTCAGAATTCTGCAAAGGCTATCATCAGAGAGTGACAGACTCATGGCCATTCAGACTCCAATATAATGACAGGGCAGTATTCATAACCTCAGCCTACACCCCATAGCAGTGTTGTAATAATGAGAAAAATAGTGCAGGACCTTCTAGATAAAGCAGGACAACGTGAATTGGTGTGGATAATGGGGGACTTGAATGCACATATCAAGATAGACAGAAGATATGAGGACTACCTGGGTCGACAAGGATGGAGCAACAGGAATAAAGAAAGTGAGACATTTTAGACTTCTGTCTGGCAAATGGTGTGATAGTATCCAGTTTGTGGTTCAGAAAGAGAGACAGTCAGTAGATCACATACAAGAATGGCCAGCATGCAACTCAGGCAGGCTTCCTCCTAGTAAGGAAAGGGCACTGGGGTAGAACCAATGATTGCAAAGCCATCCCCAGTGAAATAGTTGTCCCACAGCATAAACCACTGGTTGCCACACTCAGCTGCAGGCAGTGGTCAGAGAAGGCTCTAAGGTCAACAGAGACTAGACTGAAGACTTTGAAGTTGAATGGAAAGAAAGCACAGGAGTTCAAGGAATTACTCAGGCCTCTAGCACCTCAAGAAGAAGAGGAGAAAATAGGAGGAGTGGAAGCAGAGTGAGACTGCCTCAAAACAGCATGAGTGAGGACTATAGAACAGGTATATGGTCAAGCCAGAAATGGAAAGAAAGTACATAAGAAAAGCTAGTGGTGGAATGCAGAAATCCAGGAAGTCATCAAAAGAAAGTAGGAGTGCAGGAAAAAGTGGGAGAATGAATAGACCAACCAGGTTAGGAAGGAATAGTTAGCTAACAAAGAAGCTAAGAAAGGAGTTGTGATAGCAATGGACAGGGCATTGTAAGCACTCTACCATCTTCTGGAAAGTGACTCAGTAGGTGGCACAAAGAATCTACATCAGGCTGTAAGACAAAGATAGAAACATAAAGAAGATAGTTGAACACCCTTAATAAGGGATGCCAGCAACAACCTGCTCACCTGTCCAAAGGACATCAAAGGCAGTGGAAGGAGTACTTCCAGCAGCTTCTGAATGAAGAAAGCCCTACAGGAGCAGTACTGCTCCAGATACAGATGCAGCCTACAATGAAAGAAGTCCATCCTAAGAAGTAAGAATAGCACTAAGGGAAATGATATCAGGGAAAGCAGCATGCACTGATGACATCACAACAGATATGATAAAGATGCTGGGTGAAATAGGGGAGAAATGGCTCCTGAGGGTACTCATAGGAGTGTGGAGAGGAAGGCATATCCTGGATAACTGGAGAATAAGTATATTCATGCAATGAACAAGATAAAAGGGGACATCCACAACTGTGGGCAGTACAGAGGTATCAAAAGCACAGGAGTTCAAGGAATTACATTGCATGAAAGTTCTGGAGAAGGTGATTGTTAAACGGATACACAGAGTATTAGAAAGTAAGATTGGAGATGAGCAGTTCAGATTCAGATCAGGGTGCAGCATAACAGACCCAATGTTTGCAGTGAGACATTTAATTGAGAAGAAGCTAGAGAAGAGGGAAGAGTCCAACTGGGCATTCCTAGATTTGGAGAAAACATATGACAAGGTCCTAAGAAAGCTGATTTGGCCAGTACTGCGGTGGTTCAAAGTCCCAGAAACATTGATAGAATTAGTGCAGGCTATGTACAAGGAACCAGGGACTCAAGTATGAATAGTGTTCGGTCTCACAGAGGGGCTCCCAGTGGGAGTGGGTGTGCACCAGGGTTCAGCTCTGAGCACACTGCTGGTCATACTGGTGACAGACTACATTAGCAAATAGGTCAGAGAGAACAGATCAACAAAGTTGTTATATGCAGATGATGTAGCATCACAGGCAGACTTTGAGCAAGAACTTTAGCAAAAGATAGGGGCATGACATGCAAAACTGAAGGTGCATGGGTTGATACTAAGCACAGATAAGACAGTGGTAATGGTAGCAAATTGGGGAAATCAGAAGAAGCTGTAAAATTGAGATAGAAGAGAAGATAGTGGAACAGGTTAATAGCTTTGAGTATCTGGGAGGGGTGGTTAAGGAGAAGGGAAGTCTGAATGAAGAGGACAAGGTAAAATCAGAGGGGCTGCAGCCAAGTGGCATAGAGTGCCAAGTGTAGTGTATGACAGAAGATTGCCAAAGAAGCTGAAAAGTAAGGTGTACAAAACATTGGTGTGACCAGTACTACTGTATGGTACAGAACCCTAGGCAGCAAATGCAGAGCAGGTAAGAAAAATAGAAGTGGTGGAATAAAGTGCCTGAGAAGGGTGTAGAATGCACACTGTTGGACAGATGAAGAAATAAAGGCATAAGAACAGAAGCCAAAGTAGCTCCAATTGCAGAAAAGATCAAAGAGAACAGATTATGGTGGTCTGGACTGTGACAAAGGGAGATACTGCCAGCACGGTTATCTGGAAATTTGTAAATAATTATATGTCATTTGTGAATATCAATATGATTTATATAAGATGCTTGTGGTACAGATGCATTAGAATTGGATGTCATGTGTATATCAAACTACTGGCACAGAAGTGTGTGTTGAAAAGGTTTTTGCAAAGTGCTGTTTGAAATGTAACTTCAGTGTGCCCTTCTGAAATAGAACAGCAATGTACATACATTATTGTAAGTGTTTAAATGTTTATTATATTTGAACAGTGGAAACTGGAACACAGGAGGTTAACTTCAGAAAAATAGCATGGTGCAGTAGAGCAGCAGTAACGTTGTAATCTCACAGCAAGGGGTTCTCTGTTTTGATTCTCAGCTGGAGTGCCTTCTGTCTGGAGTCTGCATGTCCTCCCTGTGTTCCGGTGGGTTTCCTCCCATGTTTCAAAGACATGTGTCTGCAGCATTTCTCCCTGGGCCTCTGCTGAAAATTGGTTTTGTTCCAAGTCGGACTTTCCCAGTAAACAAATGTTAAAATAAAATAAAAAAAATGTAAATTACTTTACACCATAAAAAGATGGTATATTTCAGTTTCTGTGCAGCAGGACACATAATGTCTGTACTAGGCAGCTTTCTGTATTGTCTTTAATGTTAACTAATTATTAGTTTTGAAACGTGAAGGAATGTAATTGTTTTATGACTTCCAGCATCTGCCAAAGATCTGAGGTCTATGTATTTTCACAGGCAGGTGCTAAATACTGCCAGCTGCCAGCAGTGGGGGTTTCACCTGGGATAAAGTCAGATGGCAAGACATTATGTCATTCTGCAAGCTATCCCAGCAGTAAGATTTGAGATATTAATTTGAGAGGTCTCTTATTGAGACAGTGCATTCTGTATTCTGCCTTGGACCTGACAACAACTAGAAGACCCATACACAAAATTTGCCTTGCTCTATAAGTAAGTTTCTAGGTTATAGTAATTCTCTTAGATACAGTCAGGAATACAGTGAAGCTTAGTTTAGATATTTATTTGAGAGTGTCCTGCTATGTTGTTTTAAGTATTTCCTGTGGTTTTGAACTCTTATGTCACTGTGAATATATACTGAGTATTTTCTTGTTCTTTTACTATTTATTATTAAATATATTACAACATTTCATTGTGGATGATCTTTGTAGAAATATTTAAGTTTTGAGAATACTTGAATATTTATTTGGTGACACTGTGAGGGCCACTCCTAATATCCTTGCACTTGGTCAAACTACCATTTGTATTAATATTAGTATTACACAGTAAGATTGGACTCCCTTTGTTAAGGGCCCTAAAGTAGCTGATAAGGAGTTGGCTGGTGGCAATGATAACTACCTTATAGTCTGGGCGAAAAGGGGCATAGCTAGTAAACTTGTGCTAGCCTTTCCCATGTGTGTGTGTGTGTGTGTGTGTGTGTGTGTGTGTGTGTGTGTGTGTGTGTGTGTGTGTGTGTGCGTGCATGTGTGTAAATCAGACCTTAAATAGTGTGCATGTGTGTGTGTGTGTGTGTGTGTGTGTGTGTGTGTGTGTGTGTGTGTGTGTGTGTGTGTGTGTGTGTGTGTGTGTGTGTGTGTGTGTGTGTGTGTGTGTGTGTGTGTTGTGTGTGTGTGAGCTACTTGGGCAGGAACACTAACCACTGGTTAGATAGAGAAGGTACCGGAGGTTTTGGCTTGGTCCCTTAGCTGAAATCTCAACTCTATAGCTGTGCCAGTCGGGGGTCTTACTGGGGATATGGAAAAAGAGGGAGAAACCAGCCCCAGACAGACTGTGGTCTCTGTATGCTGAAAGCTGCATCTGGAAATATTGTGTGTGTGTGTGTGTACCTTCTCATCCTCTCAGTGTACGTCCCCCACTGTTGCCAGTGGTGAGGATTGAGGCTCCTTGATTATTGGTCCAGTGGTGGGCTGTCACATGGACACATGCAGAAAAGCAGAAGACAATCTGGTGAAGAAGATTTGGGACAGACAGGAAGAAGGTAAGAGGAAATGAGGGCATTCATTAAAGAGGTGGATGGATTGACTGAGAGAAGATCTGCAACACTCAGGTATGTGTGTCAAATAAGGCAGGAGTGCGGTACTGAATCAATAGAGATGGTGACATTTACCACAACACTCTGACCCCATGTAGAAAATGGGAAAAGGGGAGATTTATAATGTGTGGGGGTGGTTCTACTTCAAAACATTGAAAACTCATAACATCTAATTTCAAAACATCGAGACCATAACATCGAAAATTCAAAACATCTAAAACTCATAACATCGAATTTCATAATATTGAAAATGTATAACCTCAAGTAGTGTATCATCAAACATGTAAATGTTATAGTTTATTCTGTTAATCTTGTGGTATCACTATAAAATGTTGTTGTTTTCATTTATATAGTTATTATTTATATAGTGTAGGAATTTATAATATTTATATAGTGTTTATTTTGTCACTGTGTATGTGTTTTTAGGCCATACAGGTAAGTGATTTAGACATTATCTGTACATTCTTTATGGTGATTGTGATACAGTGGAGTTAGGAAATTAACTTTTTCCCACTGTAGTGCAATCTCGGAGTTGGTATATTTAATTTACGTAGGGGGGACAGAGCCCCTCACATGGGGGTGCAGGGGGGCTTGCCCCTCTGCAGAGACGTAGTAAAAAGTGTGTTTGTTCATTTGGTGTTGTTATAGGTGGAGGGGGATGTAATTTATATGTGCTTTGTAGTTTTCAATGTTGTGATGCAAAGTTTCAGTATTTTGAGTTTTCGATGTTATAAGTTTTCGATGTTTTGAATTTTCAGTGTTATGGTCTCTATGATTTGAAATTAGATGTTAGGAATTTTTGATGTTTTGAAGTAGGACTGTGAGAGTTGGGGTGATACAGCTAGAGGGGCAAAAGCTGCTAAGTCGTTCATAAACGGCAAAAATGGAAGGATGGAGGCACACTGGTAGCCTACAATAAGGACATCATCAAATAAAATCCCAGTGCAAGGTATCAGCATCCCGTGAAGAGGTCAAGGAATGAACAGGGTCACAACCAAGGATAACTACCCTGCTGATTTATGTAGATGAATAGTGAATGTCTGTGGATTGGTATATTGCATTGCCATTTTTGGTTTCATAGAGGAAACATGAGAGACTGGGAAGAAATTAAGGGAGTTGGGCTCGAAGAAAATAATCATACTTTTTGGAGGATCAGAATAGCCAAATACAGACAAGGAGATTATAAGCTTTATGGTAATTTGAATTTATTTGTTAACCACTGTCCAAAGCATTGAACTAGTCCTTTTTTTGGCCATACTCTGCTACAAGACTGGCCACAAGGATAAAACTTAATATAACTTAATATAACATTTATATGAACATTTTAGTATAGTCAGTCAACCAACATGTTTTTGGGAAGTGGGATAAAATGGGCTTAACCAGAGGGAACCTGCACAGACACAGAGACAACATTGGAAACTGCACAAAATAGTAATAGGAAGTCAGGAGTGGATTATTGACCCTGGATCTGTGAGTCAAACATCTTATCACTATTGAGTGATCAATAAACTGACTTGGTTTATAGAAGAACGGGAAAAATCAGAGATATGGAATATATACTTCAACAGAGCCATTTTTAATGAAAA
Source organism: Protopterus annectens (assembly GCF_019279795.1). Classification (NCBI taxonomy): domain Eukaryota; kingdom Metazoa; phylum Chordata; order Ceratodontiformes; family Protopteridae; genus Protopterus; species Protopterus annectens. The sequence goes on along the minus strand of NC_056729.1, from coordinate 1,929,834,203 downwards.
GGGATGCAGTGGCAACTTACTGTGAGAGAGATATGGAAAAACTGGATAGAGTGCAGTGAAAAGACATCGAGATAGACAGGTAGACTGAGAGGGAACTGGCAACCCTTGTGGAAGGCACAGCAGAGGTCCCTGCTGGGCAGCATCTTAAGGCTGTTAGCATTAGCATTCTGACTAGCTGTTGGTAGATCTTTAAAGCAAATCGTCAATAAATCTTCAGTCTTTCTGAGGACTGGAAAACAGCATGACTGATAATTTTGACAAGGAGTGAAGCAGATACGTCTGAGGAAATGTTTGCCTTTTAGGATAGCAGCCATTGCAGAGCAGTTTTTATAAAGAATGCTGAGGGGGTGTGTACTTGCTTTCCAAGATGACAATCTTCTCCACGTGCATAACCTGAAGAGCCATGAGTCATACAGCTTGTAGTTGGGTTAAAGGACAACTTTATAGAGGGTTTCAGGTGCATTTTACCTACATGGACTTAATCAATGTCTTTTATTCAGACCTACACTGATGGCTACTAGTAAAATTGCAGTGTTTGGTGGCAGGACCAAGGCCAAGATGGAACTGGAATGCTTCTTGGTTGAAGGGAAGCATACAGAATACTGATATGAGAAACACAATGCTAGGAAAAATATAAGTGACTGGGGGAATACTGCACAAATTGGCCTTTGTTCAAGGACTATTTAAGGTGTTTATGTCAGGCATATTTGTGTCAACAGATAAAACCACACGCTTTACAGATAGCACAAAGTTAGTTGCAATAGTGAAGCAAGGAACCTATGGAATACATAGAAATGAAAAGTGGACAGAAAGGTAGAAGTTGATGTTCATTGTAGACAGATGTGATGTACATCGCTTGTACCACAACAACTCATTTTTGCAGTATGATCAAGAAAAATAAAACATTTGGCAAGAATAGAAAAATAACTGGGTTAACCACCCAGTCGACTATCTGGTAAACAAATATAATTAAATAAATAAATAAATAAATAATCTGACATGTTGATCGTATCTGGACTGGAATGCCAAAAGCAAGGTTAAAGGGTAACAGCAGGAGCAAACAGAATGATAAGGTTCAACCTTTAGGGGTACACTCTTGAAGTAAAAAGGAAAGAACTCCATTCTGCCAAATACTGGTCAGGGCACACTCCGGGTACTGTGTCCAGGTCTGAAGGAGACTGACATGAGGCTTCTTAAAGGAGTCCAGATTATAGTCATTAGAAGTACGTGAGGATGTAAATGAAATGATATGAACAAAGACTAAAAGAATGAGAACTGGTTCCATGAGAGTCCAGAAAAGGAGGGGATTTTAATATCATGTCCAAGAACATGTAGAGAGGATGTGAAGTTGTCAGTAAGAACAGGAAGTACAAAAGAAGAAGATTCAAAGGCATGGGCAGCTGATTGAAGAGACCTGTAAGATGACTACCAGAATACTTGGTAGAAAGGAAATCAATGGAGACATTCAAGAGGCCATGGGACAACTAGCAAAAGGCAACTGAAATGGAACTGAGAGATTTAAAATAAATTGGGCAGTCAGTTATCTGCAATGAATCTTATGTCCACATTCTGTATGTGATATTTTTGAGAAAGATCATAATTTAGTTTTTACTTTTTGACCTTGGGTTGTGGCCAAAATAAGATCAACTTACCTGATAAAGAAACAGTAAATAAATAAGAAATACATAGACAGATAAATCGATACACACACACACACACACACACACACACACACACACACACACACACACACACACACACACACACACACACACACACACACACACACACGCTCACACACACACACACACACACACACACACACACACACACACACACACACACACACACACACACACACACACACACACACACACACACACACACACACACACACACACACACACACACATCTGTCTATCTATCTATAGACAGACAGATAAGCATATGCGTAATGTATGTGTATGTATACATGTGCATATCAGTGCAGCCTATATATATATATATATATATATATATATATATATATATATATATATATATTTATACACACACATATAGTGGTGGTGCTGCGGTAGCATTGTCACCTCACAGTAAGACGCTGTCCGGTTTGATTCTCAGCTAGAGCGTCTTCTGCGTGGAGGCAGGTATGAATGGCCGTACCTCTGTTAAAGGTTGTGCATCAGGGCTGGTAACTCGGCATGTAAAAATCAACTACCAATCATTAGTGGACTGGAGTTCCGCTGTGGCGACCCCTAACCGGGAAAAGCCGAAAGACACAACAACAACATATATATATATATATATATATATATATATATATATATATATATATATATATATATATTTATAGTGAAGGCAATCCAAGATTGGAAGAAAACAGCTGCATTAACCTGGCAAAACAGCACTGGTTAAAAGAAATGTCCCATTCATTCTAGTGAAAATGATAAAAGAAATGTTGAAGGGGAACCTTTTGGAACGTCAGAACAAGAATGGTCTATACGATGAGCAATAGTACAATTTTTCATAAAGTAGGTCATTCTGATATATTTTAATCTGTTTTCTCATGAGGTTACTTCAGACCTTGATAGTGAGAACCTGTTAACCTTGCATAACTGCATGTCAGCCAGGCTTTTGACTATGCTTCCTGGCTAACTATTTTGCAGAGTACAAAGGGTCTGGAAAAAGGTCCATGAGTGGCAGACTTTGTTGGAACTGGTTGCCAAACAGGAAGTAGAGGTCATAGGCAGTTATATAAGGACACAAAGGTATCTAGTGTTTATACAAGGGGCACATCATCAGAATTTTGCTATGCATTCTATTTTTCTCAGCAGTTAATAGAACATTGATGTTCAGGAGCAATCAATTTGGAGATGGCACAAGAAAAAGGGCAGGGGTTATAAATGAAGCTGCAACTCTAGAAGAACCTTCAGAGACTAACAGAGATGGTTAGTATGTTGTACCTAATAATAAATTCCACAAAATGCAAACTGGCCATCCTCAAGGTGTCAGGGATGTATGGTTTAGAGAAGATACGGGGAGGCAAGAATTATATGAATTCATAGAAATAACAAATGTAGGGATTAGGATGGGAGTATGACCAGACACAACTGTCATTTTAAGTGAGCAAATTCACTGAAGGATTTTAGGAACTTCTTTGTGGAGAGAGTGATGAGATAGTTCAGACAGATTAAAGAGCAGTGGTCAAGGTTATGCCATCAAAGAGTTTTTAGATTAAATAGTATCGGTCTTTGTTTACAACTCACTTAATTTACAATGATATTAATCAGGTGAATGTTGCAAATCATTTTGCAAAAATAAAGATTATACTGTGTTGTTTGCCTTTGTAGTTTCCTTGTTTACCCAGTTTTTCTCTATAGCAACATTCACAAAATGATGTCATGGTAGGTGATGGATGATAATTTATGGAAACTGCAAAACATTATAGTTAAGAAAAAAATAGCTACATCTTTAGCGGAGCAGCTTTTTATTTACATCATGGTCTCACTACTGCATTATCACATGTATCATTTGTCAGGGCAAAATGTCTCATCTGCAAGACCTAGTTGATAATTTGCTTTTCTTGGAAATTACAAACTACTGCTGCTACACTTAACTTGGACATACCATAATCTATACATTAACTTAAGTAGGGAGGACTTTTGGGTTCAGTCTTTCATGATGTTATGAAAGGGATGTCAAGTACAAGAAACATTTCAGGAGAATGTCTTTATCAACAATATAAACTACAAAAGACAACACACTTTATGCATCAAAAACTACATAAGTTGACATTGAAAATGGTAAGGAAACCCAACTATAACAGCTCTTTACTTACATTTGTCAAAGAACATGGCCAATACACTGTAAATGGCACATCTGTAGGTTGGTAGGCTAATGAACAGTGCAGAAACACTTGTGCAGGAGCTGCTTGAAGAACTAGAAAAAATATATACTTAGTGAGAGTACAAGAGAACGCAATACTCAGAGTAAGTCTTACAAATAAACAGATATACGTATGAAGCAATCCATGCTTCTCTATTTATTTATTAATTTATTTATTTTTCATTTTTCTCATAGGTCAAGTCAGCCATATTGTCTTTCTTCTCCAGTACTTGCTAAGATAAGATGTTGAGTCCTATAAATCTCATATTTAACTCTTCATGGAATTATATATTTTCTCTCATTACTGTTCAAACAGATTATGTTTTTGAAGAGCATTGTTTTGGTAATTAATCTTACAGTCTCAACATTAATCTGCAGTTATTAATTACAAGTAAAAGTGGAACAATCCATACAATGAATCATAACGTTCCTTATCACTGCAAATGATCACACATTTTAACTCTAGCATTCTGCACTTTTTATTTTTCAGATTCAAATAACTGCCAGAGATGTCCAGAGGCTGACTGGTCTAGTGAGAGTCGAGATAAATGTGTTCCAAAGGTTATTGAATTCCTCAGCTTTGACGATCCTTTGGGTACATCTTTGGCTTCTTCTGCAGTTGTCTTAGCATTTTGTACTACGTTAGTCACAGCAGTTTTTATTAAACACCGTGAGACTCCAGTTGTGAAAGCCAACAACTGTAATCTGAGCTATCTGATTCTCTTGTCACTTACACTGTGTTTCCTGAGTTCATTAATGTTCATTGGGCATCCAACAGTAATAACATGCATGTTCCGTCAAATCATTTTTGGCACCATTTTTTCACTAACCGTATCTTCTGTTCTAGCTAAAACTATCACTGTGATTGTGGCCTTCAGTGCTACAAAACCCAACAGCAAGCTTCAACACTGGATGGGTTCAAGGATACCAAACTCCATCATTATTCTTTGCTCACTGGGACAAGTAATCATATGCATTGCCTGGTTAGTGATTTCTCCCGCATTTCCAGAAATGAACATGCAGTCAGACAATGAAAGGATTATATTTCAATGTAATGAAGGCCAAAAGGCATTCTTTTACTTATTGCTGGGATACATGGGCTGTTTGGCCATAGTGTGCTTTCTTGTTGCTTTCTTTGCAAGAAACCTACCTGATAGCTTCAATGAAGCGAAGTACATCACTTTCAGCATGTTAGTGTTTGTCAGTGTTTGGTTGTCTTTCATACCGGCATACCTGAGTACACAAGGAAAACACATGGTGGCTGTGGAAATATTTGCAATTTGTGGATCAAGTGCTGGAGTGCTTATCTGTATCTTTCTCAACAAATGCTATATTATTCTGATGAAACCAGAACAGAACAGACGGGACAGATTAATGGGGAGGATGTATTTTGATAATGGAAACTGAAATGCAATATTTATGGTGGGGCTATAAATTTTGTTTTCTGAATTATTACAAGGACATTAGTATATGTACATACATACAGAGAAAATGCTCTTTGTAAAACTTTGAATGATAACTGTACGAGTCTCCTTCTAGCTGGAGGGTGGGGATGGCAACATTTGAGAGGACAATATGATTCTAAATTTTGACAGGATATCTCTGTTATTTTAACAATGTTTTTCAAAATTATCTTTTATAGAACACATACAATGTAGAAACAAAGAAAATGTTATTGTTTTTTTAATAAATTTCTGTTTCATGCCTATTAAAATTGTTACATTTCCTTGTGAAAGTAAAAAAAGAACATGAAAATAGTTTTTTTTAGCCCCCAGCTCTCATGCTACAAAATGTTTTTTATTCATTGCTGTCATTTCTAATATTGTTACAAAATGTTTTCACTCCTTTACATATTGACTGTGATGGTCAGTCACTTGTTTTCAATCATTAAACACATTCAAGACGCAACAGGATGTTTAAGTTGTGAAAGTAAAAACACCCTCATGTTTCGTCAGCATTAATAATGTGAACTCAGCCAAAGCAGCAACACTTTTATTCTGATGGAAATCTATGCACTTTTCAGATATTCTACACCTTATAGCGATTTTTCTTATTCATTTTATTTATCATAGGACAGCACAATGGTGCAGATGATAGTCACATCACAACAAGAAGTTCTCTGGTTCAATTCTTGGCTTGTGTGTCTTTTGTGCTCAGTCTGCATGTCCTCTCTGTGTTCACGTGGGTTTCCTCCCACATTCCAAAGACATAGAGTAGGTTGACTGGACACTCCAAATTAGCCATAGGTGTGAGTGTGTGGTGTGGAAGAAGAGCTGTGGCAGGGCTGGCCACCTGGCATTTTGATCCTTAGCTCTAGATGACTGTCATGGCTGAAGTGACACAAAACCCATGTTCAAAAATGAGAAAAGGTGTTGTGAATGGAAGCTTGCAGTCATTATTGGGGATGATTACTCTATTGTTTTTCAGTCATTTCTTTTTTCTGTTGACCTCACTATAAAGGTTTTCAGCACGACAAAATCATATTAAAGAATTGTTTGTTTGTTTGTTTGTGTCTTTCGGCTTTTAGGGGTCGCCACAATGAAACTCCGATCCGATAAATGATTGGCAGTAGATTTTTACATACTGGCTTGCCGGGCCTAATGCACAACCTTCAATGAAGGAACGCACATTCACGCATGTTGCTACACAAAAGACGCTCTAACTGAGAATCGAACGGGCAACGTCTAACTGTGAGGCAACAAGGCTACCGCAGCACCACCACCGCAGTTTTTACAAAATCATATTAAAGAATACAATTGCTTATAATAGTGTTGCAACCACATAAAGTGTGCACACTTAATATTAACTACTTCCTGCATTTGTGAAATACTTCTTCATGATCACAATAATGGATCCATGGAATGGACTACTGGAAAGGTTTGTGGAGAGTGTATATCCATACATAAAAGCATTTATGATTACATATAAAAAGTAGAGCAAGGATGAGAAGAAAGGAGATATGGGACAGAGGAAAAATATAAAATGCACTTAAAGGACCACTACGGGCAAATGATGAAGAAAACATATATTTTTTATCTTGCCATGATTTACTACACCTCCCAAAGCTGCCTTCAGCAAAATAAGTACTCATTCCTAATTTTATTTTGTTTTTACTCTTGTCTGCCCTCATGGGGGCAGACATGGCGATTCCTTTGGAAAGTGAAATCTGTCCTATAATGCAGACTGTGAGGACAAATAGCCATACCATTTGTTGTCAGACTAGACTTCCATTCACTTACAATGGAACTCCTGAAAAAACTGCCAAGTTTGAGAGTCTGTAGCTCATTTGTCATTGACTGGTATGCGCTGAGTTTTACAAATGTTGTTCCTACTGATGTACTACACATTCACTGAAAGAAACATGCAAAAGTGTCAACAAATTACTGAGATAAAAAAGACTTTTCGCAAGGAGCAGTTTTGCAAGTTTCAGTTCCTGGCCAGGTTACTCCTCCCATCTACCCTCCTTCAGTGGGCTACAGTCTTACATTTCCAGCTTTGCTAGATTCAACTATTTAGTCAGCTTTGCATGACAATAGAAATAAAACAATAGCCTGGTGTGCCGCTAAAACTGTTCCCTTGTATGTCTCTTCACTTCTGAATAGCAATTCCCAAGAATAAAAAAAAAGCAAACTCATCAGTCCAGAGTTTAGGCTAGTCTATCCATTTTTTAAAATGTGCACAGTAAAATATTCAACTTGTAATGCATTTTGGCTGCTGACATGGTTATCTTTACATAGTTATTCTCCTATAGTATAACCTGAACTTATGGTATTTAATGATAAATTTTACAACAATTCTCAGTTTCTTAACAATGACCTCCCAAGCCTATGATGTGACCTAGTACTTTCTTACTATTGCTTTATGTAGTTGGTCTTAGTTGTATACTTGTGTGTTTCTCATCCTCTCAGCAACAGACTCCTGGAGAAGCATATACTTTTATTGAAAGAGTACCAGCAGCTGTAGCAGTGATACCACACTCCAAAACAATGCACTCATAGTACTGACAAACACAAGGGAATGTATATGTCTGAATCAAGCAGTGATGAAATTGCTAGGGACTTCAGTGAGTAAAATTTTACTCTTAATTTCTCCATTTCATAATGCATAACATTTGCACCACACTTACAAAGGCACACCTCCACCTTCCACAAACACAGCAACCCACACCCACACAACTGCTACGGTTCCTCCCTTCAGTTATTGCAAGCCAAGAATAACACTTTTTAATAAGGATACCTACCAGACAAGTCTGCATAGCGCACTTGGTCTACCTGCATCATCGCAGCTCGGGACCCCCCCCAGCAACTGCAACATTGCCAGATAAAACCACTGCTACGGTCCGGTTTCTCCCTACAGTTATTGCAAGCCAAGAATAAAGTACAGTTGTGTACTCTTACCATAAATGTAGATGTTCGAGTATGTTCACTGTTACAGTCATTACTGTAGGGTTCTTCTTGCTGGCAGCAGCCCTAGATCGGCCAGAGTCCCAAAGTCGGGTCTGACGTCGGCTGAAGTTGCTCCTGCCCTGACCTCAGTGCGCCAGGAGTGTAAAGACCTCAGCCGATGCCATTTTCCCCAGTTTTTCTTGCCCCAGATGTCAGGTGCCCAAAAATAAAGGCCAAAAGCTTAATCAAAAAGAATAAGCAAACATAAACCAGAACATTCCCAAATATCACCAGCAAAAATACCTCGGAGAAAAAAGAAATGTCAAGGAGAGACAGACAGCACTCAAAGAACAACAAAAGAGGGGACAGGAGGGAGGGTAACCTAGACTGTAACACTGAACATACTCGAACATCTACATTTATGGTAAGAGTACACAATTGTACTATGTTCTTCGTGGTTCACTGTTAGTCATTACTGTAGGGTTGAATCCCAAAACTAAGAAAGGGTGGATGGAGAAGTAACAGAAGGGGCAGCCACAAAACCCTGCAGGACTGCAGAGGCAAAACCTGCCCTTGATTTAGAATAGAGAGGGAGATAGTAGTGCTTAGAAAAAGTATGCACAGAACTCCAAGTTGCAGCTTCTAAGATCTCCTTGGTAGGAACTCCACTGAGAAAAGCTGCCGAAGTGGCAGTAGCTCTGGTAGAATGTGTTCTGACATTAACAGGAACAGGCTTACCATGATGAGAGTAACAGAACTTGATGCAGTGGGCAATCCACTTAGAAATAGTCTGCTTAGTGATTGCTCTCCCCTGTGAGGTAGAAGCATAAGCCACAAACAATTGGTCCGATTTCCTGAAAATCTTGGTCCTATCCAGGTAAAAACGAAGCTGCCTGTGTATATCTAAAGAATGCAAAATACTTTCCTTTTCACTTTGAGGATTAGGATAAAAGGTAGGCAAATGAATAGTCTGATTCAAGGCTACTTTCGAAACGACCTTAGGCATAAAGGTGGGATTAGTCCTCAGGGACACCCTGTCCTGATGAAAAATAATAAAGGGTTCTACAGCCATGAGAGCTTGCAATTCCGAAACTCTTCTGGCAGATGTAATGGCTAAAAGAAAAGCAGTTTTCCATGATAAAAACTTTAAATCTGTGGAAGCTGCAGGTTCAAAATGAGATAAAGTTAACTTTTCCAAAACAAAGTTGAGATCCCAAGTGGGAACTGGTGCTCTTAAAGGAGACCTTATATTCTTCACCCCTCCCATATATTGCTTAAGTAACGGATGAGAAAAGATTGGGGGATCCATATTGTAATGTGCAGAAATAGCAGAAGCATGAATTTTGATAGATGAAAAAGATAGGCCCTTATGTAACATCTCTGTTAGGTATTGTAAAATCAGAGGAATGTTTGGCCACCCCCATAGTGCCTTTTTTAGGCAAGGCTCAAATTCTAAACCTACCACCCTAGAACACCAAAAAGGAAAAAAACTAAGGGTAATGCTGCTCAATGCCAGAAGTCTCAATCTCAAGATGCACGCACTCGAGGCCCTTCTCAATATGGAGAACATCGATGTCTGTGCTGTGACAGAAACCTGGTTCAAGGCTCCTGAGAGCACCCCAGCACTAACAGGTTTCACCTCATATCATGTGTTCCGGCCCCAAAATCTGGACAACACCAAGAAAGGAGGGGGGGTGACCATATTCATAAAGGACACCCACACCTCAAGGTTGGTGGCAACGCACGATGCATCGGAGACCATCCAGGTGCAATTAACCATAGGCAAGACTGCTCTGCAATTTGTAGCATGTTACAGGCCACCCTCTCAAACTCAGGAACCTCACATGGCCTTCCTAAAACATTGGAGGGATAAATGTATCTCCAAACACCATCATACTAGGTGACTTCAACTACCCTAATATAGACTGGGAACACTACTCAAGCCCGAACACTCTAACCCAAAGATTCCTGGAGTTCATAAACTCAAATGCCATGGAACAACTAGTCACCATCCCCACAAGAGGAGAAAACATACTTGATCTCATCATCACGAACATGGGATCAAAATGTTCAACACCGGAAGTATACCCCTCACTGGTGAGATCAGATAATAAACTAATCTCGCTGGAGGTCCTCATCCCGCCCCCACCTGAAACAAAAAAGACCACAGTGAAAAACTTCTCAAAAGCCGATTTCACACTTCTAAAAACTAGTGTGGTCTCCTTTAAGGCCCCTGAGCCAGTGGTAAACATTACTCAAACCGCTGAATCACTTACAAATGCCTTCTACCAGCACCTGCAGGACTGCATGGATCAGGCAATCCCAAACAAAACTAAGACTCTCTTTACCAAAGGCAAGCATCCAGTCTGGTGGACCCCAGCCATAAACAAGCTCTACAACAAAAGGAGGAAGCTACTACAAGATAGAGCAAAATCCTTGAAAGGTAAGACACCTTTGATCAGTATAAGTAAAAAACTAAGAGCTCTCATAAAATCATCCAAGGCAAATTTTGAGAGAAAAATCGCCAAGGACTCTAAAGACAATCATAAGGCCTTCTTTAGCTATGTTAGAAACCTAGGAGGAAACTCCCAGATATGCTCAGAATTAGTTCAAAATGATGTGAAAATTACTGAACCTACACACATTGCTAACATACTGGCTGACAGGTTCAGTGCAAACTTCTCCCCCCCCCCCAAAAGGAGAGATATCTATTCCAGAGGATTGTAGCCCCCCAAACATCTCCAACGCCCAGGTGAGAACTGCCCTCACTAAGGCAAAACACAGCATCCATGGGACCGGATGGTGTCCCCGGCTGTGTGCTTCATGAACTCAACGAGGAATTAAACCCACAGTTAGGACAGCTGTTTAATCTTAGCCTCACCTCAGGATACGTACCCAAGGAGTGGCGCAGCACTGTGGTCCCACTTCATAAGGGCGGTGCCTCCACAGACCCTGGAAATTACCGCCCCATTAGCTTGACAAGCCTTATCTGCAAAGTCATGGAGAGGATCATAATGGAACTCATAAATAAAGACATAGGGAACTTGCAGACTTTGGATCCAACCCAGTTTGGCTTTGTCAAAGGCAGATCCTGCCTCTTAAACTTGGTTGACTCTTTTGAGACAGTCACCAAGGCCATTGATGAGGAAAGGCAGTCCATACAGCCTACCTCGACCTGGCAAAGGCCTTCGACACAATACCCCACTCAGGTATCATCGAAAAACTCATCAGCTTGAATGTAAACCCATACATCACAAGATGGGTTGCAAACTGGCTAAGTGACAGAACCCACAGGGTCAGAGTTGCTGGAGCCATGTCAGACTCAAAGCCTGTCACAAGTGGTGTCCCACAGGGCTCAGTCCTGGGTCCACTCTTGTTTGGCATCTACTTTTCTGAAGTACAAGCAAACACAGGAGGGTTATGGCTGACAAAGTTTGCAGATGACTGCAAACTGGGCACCATAGTCGAAAACACATCTGACACAGATATCCTCCAGAAGGGCCTCACAGAAACGGATAACTGGTGCCAGAGCCATGGCCAGTTAAACGCCAAAAAATGCATAGTCATACCCTTTGGGAAAAACAAGGTTACCCCTAGCTACCATATAGGTGGCAATCCACTGAGCACAGAAAAAGTCATCAGGGATCTGGGGACCCAAGTTGACAGTAGCCTTTCGTTTGACACTCATGTTGCTAAAGTAGTTAGGAAAACCTTCTATATCGCCCACCTGATCATGAAGGGATTCACATCTAGATCAAGGGAGGTCATCGTCCCCTGTACTCATCACTCATTAGACCTATGATTGAGTACAATGCCCGTTCGGAATGTATCTGACCAGACACCTGCTGCAGCTTGAAAGGCCCCAAAGTTCCTCACCAAAAGGATAAAGGGTCTCAAAAATATGTCTTATGCTGCCCGACTGAAAGAACTCCAGCTCTATTCAGTCTCATACCGCTTGCTCAGAGGTGACCTGTGCCTGACATATAAGGCCATGTCAAACCCAGATTTGATGAACATGCATCACCTCAAAAATCTAGATCCCTCAGAACCACAAGGCGGAGACTTAAACCTTGACACGGTTATAAATAGAACGTGCTGGAGGGACAGATTCATCACCCAGAGACTCCCTATGCTGTGGAACAAAATCCCGGTACATGTGAGGCAGAGCACCTCGCTGGCCTTGTTCAAGAGGAATCTTGCCAATGGATGGGAGATCGCAGATATACCCCAGGGATTACTTCAGTGTCACTGCTTGACAGAGGCACAGAAAAATGATAGGCATAGTTTTTATTCAAACTAAAGGAGTGGCGAAAGCCACATAACTATGGGCTAGGCTTATAAATGCCCTTGGGCAGATAGCCTAGTATGAACCTATGAACCTATGAACCTATGAACTGCAGAATCAAAACCCTGGGCCTGAGTCCAGGAGCAAAATCTTTTCCATTTACCTGCATAAGATTTCCTGGTGCTAGGATGTCTAGCTTCAAGAATTACATCCAGTACCTGTTTGGTAAGGGTAGAACTGTTTAAAGACCCTGGATCTGCCAGGCTGCTAGATTCAGAGTTTTGACATGGCTGTGCCGGATCTGGCCGTCTCGTTGAGACAGTAGATGTGGAATTTGTGGCAAAATCCAGGGTGGACCCTGAGCCAGGTTCATCAGGGTGGAATACCAGAATTGCCGAGGCCAGTTGGGAGCCAGTAAAATCATTCGTGGTCTGTCCTGTTTGATTTTCAGAAGTACCCAAGGAAGAAGAGGCAAAGGAGGAAAAGCATATACTGAGAGGTGCTTCCAACTGAATGAAAGAGTATCCACTTTCCATGCTAGCTTGTGGTAGGTCCTCGTGCAGAACGTTTGAAGTTGATGGTTTTGGGGAGATGCAAAAAGATCTATGTCCGGGCACCCCCACACCTCCATTATCATCCTGAATATCCGACATCCAACATCCATTCGTGTGAATCCAAAAGAGTTCTGCTTAGACTGTCCGCCAGAGTGGTGTCCTTTCCTGGCAGGAATTGAGCTAGTAAGTTCACCTTGTTGGCTAGTGCTGTGTTCCACAGAGCCATGGCCAATCTGCACAGGGGGTAAGAGTGAGAGCCTCCTTGCTTGTTTATGTACCACATCACCGTAGTGTTGTCCGTCTTTATCAGTAATTGCCCCAGTAGAATAAGATCTTTGAAGGCTGTCAGGGCATTCTGTACAGCTAGCATCTCCTTCAAATTTATGTGCAGATGCATTTGGTCCTCTGTCCAGGCACCCTGAAGACATTTCCCTTGCATGTGGGCTCCCCATGCATGATCCAAAGCATCCGTCATTATGATTTGATTGGCTGGAATGGGACAGAAAGGCCTCCCCTTGTTTTGGAGACAGGCCTCGGCCCACCAAAGAAACTCTTGCTGGAGACAAGGCAAAATTGCGATCACTGTTTCCAGACTGTAGCAATGCTAACACCATACAGAGGTACCACTGTATCTTCCACATATGCAGCCTTGCATATGGTATTAACAGAATGCAGGATGCCATGTAACCCAGAGCCTGCAGAACTTTTCTTGCAGACAGCTGACTCATTAAAGCCAGATTTTTGAAATAAGAAGCCAGTTGCACTTTTTTGTCTGGTGTCAAATAAGCCATCTGGGTTGTAGTGCTCAGAAGCCCACCCAGGAAAGTAATTTGCTGTGTGGGCACCAGGTTTGATTTCTTTAGGTTCACCGTGAACCCTAGGTACAAGAGAAGATGCTGCACAAATGTTAGATGCTGAAGTAAAGTCTCCTTGTCATCCGCTTGAATGAGACAATCATCCAGATAAGGGTATATTTGAATTTCCTTCTGTCTGCAAAACACCATTACTGGTGCCAGGCACTTTGTAAAGACCCTGGGCACAGTAGATAAGCCAAAGGGCAGCACAGAGAACTGGTAATGCCTCGAGCCCGCTTTGAATCTCAGGTACCTTCTGCACTCTTGCCGTATGGGAATATACAGGTAAGCCTCCTTCAAGTCCAAAGTCACCATCCAAGCATTCTTGCTCAGCATAGGCAGCAGCTGCTGCAGAGTAAGCATCTTGAATTTTGGAATTTCTAGGAAGGTGTTAAATACGGAAAGGTCCAGGATTGGTCTCCATGCATTTTCCTTCCTGGGAACCAGGAAAAGTCTTGAATAAAACCCTTGCCCCATTTCTGAATCTGGTACCAAACCTATGGCCTCATATCCACGAGGGACCGAACTTGCCATTGTGCCTCTGCCCATTGATGCTTTGGCAGATCTGGCCATCCGTTTGATCTTGGCAAGGTATGGAAATGAAACCTGTAACCCCTTGAAACTATGTCCAGAACCCATTTGTCTTGGGTTATGCGGCTCCAATTGTGATAAAAAAGAGAGATTTTTCCTCCCAAAGGCGCATACAGGAGGGATGCCCCTGTAGCTAGTAAGGGAGAGTCATAATGACTGCTTCCTGTAAGGTTGTGACCTATCTTCCCCTCCCTTGGGAGAGGTGGCACTCCACTGCTTATTTCTGAAAGGGGGCTGTGCCTGACCCCTACCTCTGGAACACCTGTATCTGCCCCTCTGAGGTCTGTCCGAGCTCGGAAAGGACCAAGGTTTAGCTGGCCAATTCCTGCCAAATCTAGGGGGTTGTACCTGTAGAAAATCTTTAACCGTCTGCATAGATTTGGCTTTGTCTTCCATTTTCTTCAATACTTCCTCAGCTTTGGCCCAAAACAAAACATTGTGTTGCAAAGGTGCATCTAAAAGCTTTGCTTTAACCTGCTCAGGCAAACTTTGCTCCTTTAACCAAGCGTGCCTTCTAATAACTGTGCCTGTTGCTGCAGCCCTGCAAGAAGCCTCCAAAGAAACAAAACCACAGTGCAGGGTATGTTTACCCACCTGCTCAGTAGCATGCAATAAATCCTGTAATTCCTTATTGTCTGCACCACCAGAAACAGCAGACATCTTTTGCTTTAACACAGACAAAAGGTATTGCTGATATTTTAACATATGAAATTGACAATTCAAAGCTCTAATAGACAATGTAGCAGAAGTATAAACTCTTTTGCCCCATCTTTCCAAGGCTCTGGACTCTCAGTTAGAGGGAATAGGATTCTTAGCAGAGGCTGCTTTAACACCCTTAGGGCCCTGAGAAATAATTTCTGGATCAGCTGAAGGATTCTTAAAAAGATATTTGTGGGAATCTGGAACCCTATAATACCTATCCGGTTTGACAGGAGCAGGAGGAAAAGAATCAGGAGAGAGAGATGCCTCTGTAAAAACATCATCCACAATGTCCAATACAGGGGGAATAGCCAGGGGTCTATGCTGTGGAAGCAGAAGAAAATCCCTAAGCCCTTTCTTAGATTCAGAGTATTCCTGCCCTTCCCAGTGAAAATGCTCTCTCATGTCATGCAAGGTTTCCCCAAATCAATAATCCTCAGGAGGAGAGGCCGAAGGAAGGGAATCTTCAGCATCAAAATCCTCATAAGGAGGGAAGGAATAATCCTGCTCAGAAGAAGAAGCAGAAGAAATCGAAACTTGATCTGAGAAATCATAATCTGGCTCTAGCCTAGGTCTCTTGTCAGGAGGGGGATGAGAACCCCTGATCATAGTTAGCAGGAATTCAGCCATTCTAAGCATCTGTCTTTGAGGTCTAGGGCCCTGAACAGAAGGTGCCTGTGCATGCTGCTTTGTCTTTGCAGGAACCCTAGTCTTTGCCTTTGTCCTTGACTGCAAAACTGGAGTAATCTGTAAATGAAGCTATGTAGGCCTAAAAACTCCCTCAGAAGCCGGTGCCTACACAGTGGCTCCGGACCCATCTGAGGGAGCAATATCCGGAGGTCCAATCCCTGAAAAGTCTGAAGGCCCTATCAGCTCCTCAAGGGAGTCGGTACAGGCAACCGGTTCAAAAGTGGCGGACGACAGGGGCTGTGAAAGCGCCTCACTGACGACAGCTGAACCGGCAACTGGCTCTGGTTGAATAAAGTCTTCCACTTTGGACCTCGGAGGCCTGTCTTTATCCTTGTGCCTCTTATACACTGCAGTAGCTGGATAAGAATCCGACGACATATTGTAATTAAATCTTTTTCCAAAATAATGGAAGGCAAAATCGTACCTACACCTAATAGTGTGTTGATTAAACTTAGTACAAAACCTACAATTAGTTACGTCGTGGTCAGGACCTAAGCAAGGCATACAGTAAGAGTGAAAATCCTTATGAGGTATTTGCTTCCCACAAGAAATACAGTTATTAACTTTTTCTGACATCAAACTGGAGCAAGAAAAAGGTTTCTCCAATGGGGTACTTAGCTCAAAAGAAGAAGTCTTCAATTCAAAAGCCACCAAAAACAAACAGGAGTCGGCCGACCTGCACTTGCGAACTGCTTTGCAATGGGCACCGCACGGCAAGAAAGACTGGGGAAAATGGCGTTGGCTGAGGTCTTTATACCCCTGGCGCACTGATGTCAGGGCAGAAGCGACTTCAGCCGACGTCGGACCCGACTTTGGGACTCTGGCCGATCTAGGGCTGCTGCCAGCAGGAAGAACCCTACAGTAATGACTAACAGTGAACCACGAAGAACATCACTTTTTAATAAGGATACCTACCAGACAATTCTGTATAGGTGACTGGATATTTACAGTTCTTTTTATTAGCAGATATGGTCCTTAAACAGTTATGTTTTAATCATTGTGACTGGTTATTTACATTTCCTTTTACAGCAGATTTGTTACTTTTACTAGTTATTTTTTAAACATTGTTTTGGCCGGCATGCACACCTGCAAGGCCCCCCTCCAGGCAACTATAGCTTTGTCTATTGCCACTGTGTGGCATAACTTAACAATATACTTGCTGTATCTTGTCCCAAATAGATCTGCCTCCACACTGAATACTTGTAAAGTAAGGCAAGTACCATTTACTTGGTGTATTTTGTCCCCAGATAGATTTACCTTCCTTTGTATTACTTGCACACCAAGGCCTTAAAGTAGTGTTTCTGCAACTAACTGCTTACACTCCTAATTTCCTGCTTCAACCTCTTCCTTGCTTACACTTGCATTACAGTTCCAAGGCTTCCACTACTTATGCTGATTACTTTTCTTTGCAGTTTTCTGTGAGGGGGCGGGCCAGATCTCTACCGGCTTTTTCTGGTTATACCTTCCCATATTTTGTATCTCCCTCCTCTAACTCCCTCCTCCCCCATGCACATTAACTAGTCTATATTAGTGGGTCTCCTTGAGCGGCGCCCTTTTGAAAGTTATCTTTTGGCCTGCTTGTGGTGAGGAAGCTTCCCCAGACCTTTTTCAGTGTGACTGCATCAATATAAGTAAATTTAACTAGTACAACATAGCCAAACAGACACATTTGGTGTAAACAGAAACAAGTGGAATGATACATTTGGTGTACAAAGAAAAGAAACAAGTAAGCCCATTGATATAATTGGAGTTAGTGTTAGCCCCGCTGCGCTCGGGCTCACTCCGCTCCCCTCCCTGCTTCCTATTCCCACCCGCCCCCACTAGTGCTACATTTCAACTGAACTTAGCCATGCCCATCATGCTAACCACCAATCACTGAATCTGCCCCACCCCTGTACCCATTTCCTTCTCTTCCACTATTCCACATCCTGTAAAGCACATTCTTCCATCTAACTACTGTACAATCACAAACAACACCTCTCATCATCCACCACACCCACCCCATCCCAAGCAGATCTCTCACTCATGACCAAACCCAACCAAACCATGCCCAAACTACCCAAACCCACATACATACATACAACTCTTACTATTGCTCCTAGGTGTATCCACACTCCCACTGCTAACTTCTATCACCAACCACCAAAAACAACTTAAGTTTATCCATATACCAAGAAAAACTACTTCCACTGACATAACTACAACACACACTTTTACTTAACTAGTCCCACATCACTACCAAACCTTCTTTATTCACCACTATGCACACAGATCACAACCATCACACTACTGGTCTCAAACAGCTATAAAGAACTTTAAGACCCTAAGCAAACTACTCAGTCTCTATTTTTACCTCAGAACCTAACTCATTAGCTTTTCACTCTTACTGTATACCTTGCTTAGGTCCTGACCACGACGTAGCTAATTGTAGGTTTTGTGCTAAGTTTAATCAACGCACTATTAGGCGTAGGTACTATTTTGCCTTCCATTATTTTGGAAAAAGATTTAATTACAATATGTCGGCGGATTCTTATCCGGCTACTGCAGTGTATAAGAGGCACAAGGATAAAGACAGGCCTCCGAGGTCCAAAGTGGACGACTTTATTCAACCAGAGCCAGTTGCGGGTTCGGCTGTCATCAGTGAGGCGCTTTTGCAGCCCCTGTCGTCCGCCACTTTTGAACCATTTGCCTGTACCGACTCCCTTGAGGAGCCGATGGGGCCTTCAGACTTTTCAGGGATTGGACCTCCGGATATTGCTCCCTCAGATGGGTCTGGAGCCGCTGTGCAGGCACCGGCTTCTAAGGGAGTTTTTAGGCCTACATAGCTTCATGTACAGATGACTCCAGTTTTGCAGTCAAGGACAAAGGCAAAGACTAAGGCTCCGGCAAAGACAAAGCAGCATGCACAGGCACCTTCTGTTCAGGGCCCTAGACCTCAAAGACAGATGCTTAGAATGGCTGAAGACCTGTTAACTATGATCAGGGGTTCTCATCCCCCTCCTGACAAGAGCCCTAGGCTACAGCCAGATTATGATTCCTCAGATCAAGTTTCGATTTCTTCTGCTTCTTCTTCTGAGCAGGATTATTCCTTCCTTCCTTATGAGGATTCTGATGCTGAAGAATCCCTTCCTTCAGCCTCTCCTCCTGAGGATTATTCATTTGGGGAAACCTTGCATGACATGAGAGAGCATTTTCACTGGGAAGGGCAGGAATACTCTGAATCTAAGAAAAGGCTTAGGGAATTTCTTCTGCTTCCACAGCATAGACCCCTGGCTATTCCCCCTGTATTGGACATTGTGGATGATGTTTTTACAGAGGAATCTCTCTCTCCTGATTCTTTTCCTCCTGCTCCTATCAAACTGGATAGATATTATAGGGTTCCAGATTCCCACAAATATCTTTTTAAGAATCCTTCAGCTGATCCAGAAATTATTTCTCAGGGCCCTAAGGGTGTTAAAGCGGCCTCTGCTAAGAATCCTATTCCCTCTAACCGAGAGTCCAGAGCCTTGGAAAGATGGGGCAAAAGAGTTTATACTTCTGCTACATTGTCTATTAGAGCTTTGAATTGTCAATTTCA
Source organism: Protopterus annectens (assembly GCF_019279795.1). Taxonomy (NCBI): domain Eukaryota; kingdom Metazoa; phylum Chordata; order Ceratodontiformes; family Protopteridae; genus Protopterus; species Protopterus annectens. Next base: position 1,929,814,683 of record NC_056729.1, on the reverse strand, counting down.
TATGTTAAAATATCAGCAATACCTTTTGTCTGTGTTAAAGCAAAAGATGTCTGCTGTTTCTGGTGGTGCAGACAATAAGGAATTACAGGATTTATTGCATGCTACTGAGCAGGTGGGTAAACATACCCTGCACTGTGGTTTTGATTCTTTAGAGGCTTCTTGCAGGGCTGCAGCAACTGGCGCAGTTATTAGAAGGTACGCTTGGTTAAAGGAGCAAAGTTTGCCTGAGCTGGTTAAAGCAAAGCTTTTAGATGCCCCTTTGCAACACAATGTTTTGTTTCGGGCCAAAGCTGAGGAAGTATTAAAGAAAATAGAAGACAAAGCCAAATCTATGCAGACAGTTAAAGATTTTCTACAGGTACAACCCCCTAGATTTAGCAGGAATTGGCCAGCTAAACCTTGGTCCTTTCCGAGCTCGGACAGACCTCAGAGGGGCAGATACAGGCATTCCAGAGGTAGGGGTCAGGCACAGCCCCCTTTCATAAAAAAGCAGTGGAGTGCCCCCTCTCCCAAGGGAGGGGAAGATAGGTCACAACCTTACAGGAAACAGTCATTATGACTCTCCCTTACTAGCTCCAGGGGCATCCCTCCTGGATGTGCATTTGGGAGGAAAAATCTCTCTTTTTTTTTATCACAATTGGAGCCGCACAACCCAAGACAAATGGGTTCTGGACATAGTTTCAAGGGTTACAGGTTTCATTTCCATACCTTGCCAAGATCAAATGGATGGCCAGATCTGCCAAAGCATCAATGGGCAGAGGCACAACGGCAAGTTCGGTCCCTCATGGATATGAGGGCCATAGGTTTGGTACCAGATTCAGAAATGGGGCAAGGGTTTTATTCAAGACTTTTCCTGGTTCCCTGGAAGGAAAATGCATGGAGACCAATCCTGGACCTTTCCGTATTGAACACCTTCCTAGAAATTCCAAAATTCAAGATGCTCACTCTGCAGCAGTTGCTGCCTATGCTGAGCAAGAACGCTTGGATGGTGACTTTGGACTTGAAGGAGGCTTACCTGCATATTGCCATACAGCAAGAGTGCAGAAGGTATCTGAGATTCAAAGTGGGCTCGAGGCATTACCAGTTCTCTGTGCTGCCCTTTGACTTATCTACTGTGCCCAGGGTCTTTACAAAGTGCCTGGCACCTGTAATGGCATTTTGCAGACAGAAGGAAATTCAAATATACCCTTATCTGGACGATTGTCTCATTCAAGCGGATGACAAGTAGACTTTACTTCAGCATCTAACATTTGTGCAGCATCTTCTCTTGTGCCTAGTGTTCACAGTGAGCCTAAAGAAATCAAAACTGGTGCCACGCAGAAAATTACTTTCCTGGGTGCGCTTCTGAGCACTACAACCCAGATGGCTTATCTGAAACCAGACAAAAAAGTGCAACTGGCTTCTTATTTCAAAAATCTGGCTTTAATGAGTCAGCCGTTTGCAAGAAACGTTCTGCAGGCTCTGGGTTACATGGCATCCTGCATTCTGTTAATACCATATGCAAGGATGCATATGTGGAAGACACAGTGGTACCTCAAGAGTGTATGGTCTCAGCATTGCCACAGTCTGAAAACAGTGATCGCAATTTTACCTCGTCTCCAGCAGGAGTTTCTTTGGTGGGCCGAGACCTGTCTCCAAAACAAGGGGAGGCCTTTCTGTCCCATTCCAGCCAATCGAGGCATAATGACGGATGCTTCGGATCATGCATGGGGAGCCCACATGTTAGGGAAATGTCTACAGGGTACCTGGACAGAGGACCAAATGCATCTGCACATAAATTTGAAGGCGATGCTAGCTGTACAGAATGCCCTGACAGCCTTCAAAGATCTTATTCTACTGGGGCAATTACTGTTAAAGATGGACAACACTACGGTGATGTGGTACATAAACAAGCAGGGAGGCTCTCATTCTTACCCCCTGTGCAGTTTTCCATGGCTCTGTGGAACACAGCACTAGCCAAAAAGGTGGACTTACAAGCTCAATTCCTGCCAGGAAAGGACAACACTCTGGCAGACAGTCTAAGCAGAACTCTTTTGGATCCACACGAATGGATGTTGGATGTTCGGATATTCAGGATGATAACGGAGGCGTGGGGGTGCCCGGACATAGATCTTTTTGCATCTCCCCAAAACCATCAACTTCAAATGTTCTGCATGAGGACCTACAACAAGCTAGCATGGAAAGTGGATGCTCTTTCATTCAGTTGGAAGCACCTCTCAGTATATGCTTTTCCTCCTTTGCCTCTTCTTCCTTGAGTACTTCTGAAAATCAAACAGGACAGACTGCGAATGATTTTACTGTCTCCCAACTGGCCTTGGCAATTCTGGTATTCCTCCCTGATGAACCTGGCACAGGGTCCACCCTGGATTTTGCCACAACTTCCACATCTACTGTCTCAACGAGACGGCCAGATCCTGCACAGCCATGTCAAAACTCTGAATCTAGCAGCCTGGCGGATCCAGGGTCTTTAAACAGTTCTACCCTTACCAAACAGGTACTGGACGTAATTCTTGAAGCTAGACGGCCCAGCATCAGGAAATCTTTTGCAGGTAAATGGAAAAGATTTTGCTCCTGGACTCAGGCCCAGGGTTTTGATTCTGCAATTCCAAACACTCCTCTGATTTTACAATACCTAACAGAGATGTTACATAAGGGCCTATCTTTTTCATCTATCAAAATTCATGCTTCTGCTATTTCTGCACATTACAATACTGATCCCCCAATCTTTTCTCATCCGTTACTTAAGCAACATATGAGGGGGCGAAGAATATAAGGCCTCCTTTAAGAGCACCAGTTCCCACTTGGGATCTCAACTTTGTTTTGGAAAAGTTAACTTTGTCTCCTTTTGAACCTGCAGCTTCCACAGATTTAAAGTTTTTATCATGGAAAACTGCTTTTCTTTTAGCCATTACCTCTGCCAGAAGAGTTTCGGAATTGCAAGCTCTCATGGCTGTAGAACCCTTTATTATTTTTCATCAGGACAGGTTGTCCCTGAGGACTAATCCCACCTTTATGCCTAAGGTGCTTTCAAAAGTAGCCTTGAATCAGACTATTCATTTGCCTACCTTTTATCCTAATCCTTAAAGTGAAGAGGAAAGTATTTTGCATTCTTTAGATATACACAGGCAGCTTAGTTTTTACCTGGACATGACCAAGATTTTCAGGAAATCGGACCAATTGTTTGTGGCTTATGCTTCTACCTCACAGGGGAGAGCAATCACTAAGCAGACTATTTCTAAGTGGATTGCCCACTGCATCAAGTTCTGTTACTCTCATCATGGTAAGCCTGTTCCTGTTAATGTCAGAACACATTCTACCAGACCTACTGCCACTGCGGCAGCTTTTCTCAGTGGAGTTCCTACCAAGGAGATCTTAGAAGCTGCAACTTGGAGTTCTGTGCATACTTTTTATAAGCACTACAATCTCCCTCTCTATTCTAAATCAAGGGCAGGTTTTGCCTCTGCAGTCCTGCAGGGTTTTGTGGCCGCCCCTTCTGTTCCTTCTCCATCCACCCTTTCTTAGCTTTGGGATTCAACCCTACAGTAATGACTGTAACAGTGAACCACGGAGAACATAGTACAGTTGTGCACTCTTACCATAAATGCAGATGTTCGAGTATGTTCACTGTTACAGTCTGGGTTACCCTCCCTCCTGTCCCCTCTTTTGTTGTTGTTTGAGTGCTGTCTGTGTCTCCTTGACATTTCTTTTTTCTCCGAGGTATTTTTGCTGGTGATATTTGGGAATGTTCTGGTTTATGTTTGCTTATTCTTTTTGATTAAGCTTTTGGCCTTTATTTTTGGGCACCTGACATCTGGGAAAAGAAAAACTGTGGAAAATGGCGTTGGCTGAGGTCTTTATACCCCTGGCACACTGACGTCAGGGCAGGAGCGACTTCAGCCGACGTCGGACCCGACTTTGGGACTCTGGCCGATCTAGGGCTGCTGCCAGCAGGAAGAACCCTACAGTAATGACTGTAACAGTGAACATACTCGAACATCTACATTTATGGTAAGAGTACACAACTGTACTTTATTCTTGGCTTGCAATAACGGTAGGGAGAAACCGGACCGTAGCAGTGGCTTTATCTGGCAATGTTGCAGTTGCTGGGGAGGGTGCCCGAGCAGCGATGTTGCAGGTAGACCAAGTGCACTATGCAGACTTGTCTGGTAGGTATCCTTATTAAAAAGTGTTATTCTTGGCTTGCAATAACTGAAGGGAGAAACCATAGCAGTTGTGTGGGTGTGGGTTGCTGTGTTTGTGGAAGGTGGAGGTGTGCCTTTGTAAGTGTGGTGCGAATGTTATGCATTATGAAATGGAGAAATTTTGCTCACTGAAGTCCCTAGCAATTTCATCACTGCTTGATTCAGACATATACATTCCCTTGAGTTTGTCAGTAGTATGAGTGTATTGTTTTGGAGTGTGGTATCACTGCTACAGTTGCTGGTACTCTTTCAATAAAAGTATATGCTTCTCCAGGAGTCTGTTGCTGAGAGGATGAGAAACACACTACAAGTATACAACTAAGACAAACTACATAAAGCAATAGTAAGAAAGTACTAGGTCACATCAGAGGCTTGGGAGGTCATTGTTAAGAAACTGAGAATTGTTGTAAAATTTATCATTAAATACCATAAGTTCAGGTTATACTATAAGAGAATAACTATGTAAAGATAACCATGTCAGCAGCCAAAATGCATTACAAGTTGAATATTTTACTGTGCACATTTTCAAAAATGGATAGACTAGCCTAAACTCTGGACTGATGTTTGCTTTTTTTTTTTTTATTCTTGGGAATTGCTATTCAGAAGTGAAGAGACATACAAGGGAACAGTTTTAGCGGCACACCAGGCTATTGTTTTATTTCTATTGTCATGCAAAGCTGACTAAATAGTTGAATCTAGCAAAGCTGGAAATGTGAGACTGTAGCCCACTGAAGGAGGAGAGATGGGAGGAGTAACCTGGCCAGGAACTGAAACTTGCAAAACTGCTCCTTGTGAAAAGTCCTTTTTATCTCAGTAATTTGTTGACACATTTGCAAGTTTCTTTCAGTGAATGTGTAGTACATCAGTAGGAACAACATTTGTAAAACCCAGCGCACACCAGTCAATGACACATGAGCTGCAGACTCTCAAACTTGGCAGTTTTTTTCAGGAGTTTCATTGTAAGTGAATGGAAGTCTAGTCTGGCAACAAATGGTAGGGCTATTTGTCCTCACAGTCTGCATTATAGGACAGATTTCGCTTTCCAAAGGAATCACCATGTCTGCCCCCATGAGGGCAGACAAGAGTAAAAACAAAATAAAATTAGGAATGAGTATTTATTTTGCTGAAGGCAGCTTTGGGAGGTGTAGTAAATCATGGCAAGATAAAAAATATGTTTTCTTCATCATTTGCCCGTAGTGGTCCTTTAAAGGACAGACTGCAGAAGCTGTCTTCTGCCATCAAATTTAATCTAAAGTTTACAAATCTGTCTTTCTCAGCCTTTTAGGCCATCTAGCACTGTTAGGACAAGTAGTCATGTTTGACGTGTTTACGTATGAATATTTAAATCCATGGCAATAACTCTACATTATTCTGTTCCTTAAAATGAGCTGTCTGCATACATTATTCCTCAGTGAATAGCAGGGGCTGTCAGTTTTATCTGCACAAAGATATGTGTGTATCCGTATAAAAACTGTTGTTATAATGACTTTATACCTGAGGTGTCAAAGTTATTTGTTCTATAACCTAAACATTTAATTTTACAGGAAACTGATATTTTTTAGGCAAGAGAAGTCATTAAAGTGCCAACAAAGGGGAAATATGATCATGAAGCTTTGGGGGTCTTGTAGGCATAATTTAACAGCTCTTGCAAATTTACTGATCTACCCCAAACATAATCACACCTTTCTTAGACAGTGATTGACAAAATCTCTTATTACTATTCATAATTTATAGAAAACATTTGTAACAACTGTCTATAGTTATGTTAACTATGTTCTATAGTTAATTTGACAAATATACATGAAAGGTATGCTGTGTATTTAAATTAATCGTACATTAGCTTAAGTAGTAGAAAGTGTTTGTGATATCTCAGAAAAATTAAAAGTAACAGATTCATGCAATAGTCAAAAAGTAATCAAACTATGTATCTTATTCTTAGAAATATCAAGATTTAAGAATTAAATGGTAGGTTCACAGTTGTCATGTATGACACAGATTTGTGATAGTATCATTTATCAACAGGGCCAGTTTGGTAGATGAAGCACAGTACATAAATCACAGAAGAGTTCTCCATGCTGCAATTTAATAAAAAATGTCATGAGTTTTGTATAGAGACAAACTTAAAATTTTTGGAATATCAGATCAGCATACTACCGCAGAATTCCAGTTTCTTCCATTGCTTCACATCATATAAAAATGCTTTAGATAAAATACTTTTTAATGTGTTATCCAGGTAAACTCACTTGCCTCTTATCAGTATAGATACAAGAGTACTATATGTTCGTCCTACTCAAGAGCCACAAAACAGGTAAATGGAATAGCTTGATCCTCTTAGCTGTCTCAAGCTTCAGACTTTTCCTCTCCAGCTCTAGTCTCTTATTTCAGCCTGGCTCTGAGGTCATCTAGGGAAGGACCAAGCTGCTTTGCTACATGTGTTGCATTTACAGCTGTTACCTGGCAGACTCTCCAGTTTCAGTAGCCTACTTTTCAGCTCCATAGCTCTCAACCTTCCATCTTCAAAATGAGGAACACTAGCCCTCATAATGTGGAACAAATGGGCAAAATGTGGAACACATACTAATGGCTTACTAGCAACTTCAGCTAGGAAGCTCATAGAAGAAGATCTTTTAATTAATTAATATGATTAATTTCTATTTACCATGGATTTTACTTAAAAAAAATCCTAACACTGAATGTGTGACAGACTCTTTCAATGTGGAACTTTGAGAAATTTTGAGGAACATGAACTTTTTAAGACCCCAAATGAGGTACGTTCCTCGTAATGAGATACACTTGAGAGGTATGTTCAGCTCTACATAAGGCTGTCATTTTGGATATACTGGCATTTGACATTCCGTTAGTTTTGCACTTCATAGCTGTCACATTGTCATTTTCTATACTCCACAGATCTAATTTTTGCTTTTGTTCAAATTACGTTAACTAGAAAATCAAACAATGTGCTGCAGCATATTTACTTTGTGGCTACAAGGATACAGACACTTTTTTGTAACCAAAACTGTTTAACAGTCCATAAAATTCCAGTTAACAGGATCCAACTGCTGCCTACACAATACTATGTGGAAAACAGTGTTGCAATCTGCTGGCTCCAAATAATATGGGTCAGACAGATGTATAAGCACACGGTTGCCACCAATTAATACAAGGGAATACAGACCCCAACCCCAACACTTCTACGATCAGTATTTGAATACATAACAGAACCAGCAATATGTAATTTGACTCCCATCACTGGAAGCCATTAAAGTATAAGGAGCAATTAGCCTTAAGGGTATTAAGGACATGTGGTAAATGTGCACTGCTGTCCTGAGTAACAGCCAAGACTTCCCACGCCAAGTTAAGCCTCATAATGCGCAGCTACAGATCAGTGTTGCAATTATCCATTTGTTTTTTAAATTCTGCTGACCCATAGTCTCATAGTTTACTTCACAGTTGTGGCAGAACTGGGCACTCCTGCAAGATTTTGAACCTTAGTAATTTATTGCTGCATTTTTCCATAATGTGAAAAAATTGTCTCTGCTCCAGTTTGCTGTTCAGTATTTCTATATTGTGTTTCCCCAGGATTCTGCATTCATATTAGAGGTTTTGCAGCTAGCAACACTGGTGCGAGCTGCAAAACCTTGCTTATGTGCCCTGCTCCTCATTAATAGACATAGGATGATGTCGCGCAATGAGCAACGTCGCATTTTCCCATATGCGATTTTGCACATTGTGAAGCATCATCCTATGTATATTAATGAGGAGCAGAGCACGTAAGAAAGGTTTTGTGGCTTGCACCAGTGTTGCTAGCTGCAAAACGTCTAACATGAATGCAGAATTGTGGATAGCATTTCCATGTCATGTCGCTGGCCATGAAAGCACGGCAATTGCTTTTCCCTTTCTTGAGTTTTCTTCATTAAAATTTGTTTGGGGCACTGACATAAATTGCTTTTCCTCATTTCAACTGTTTCTTCATTTCTTTATGTTTTTTTTTTTTTTTTTGTTTTTGGGCCAGTGCTCGTGTAATGCACCACTTAGCACAAACATGTTTTGCCGTCCCCATCCAGTTTGTGTGAAGAACAGAAGTGCACAGACTGGATGAATCGACTACCCAGGTTGCAGACAGGACCCAGACAGCCACAAACATAAACCAGATGGATTCAATTAATACTATTGTCCATCGTGCAAACACCATAAGCAGCGTTGTGCTGTAATTAACAGTGAGAACTTTACAATGAATACTAAGATAGGGAATGTCATGTAAGTAATCCTATGACAGCAGGTATTAATTGTAGGTCTGGAGGTTAGATGGCCCTAAGTTTTAGTACAGGGTGCGCAAACTTTGTTTTCCTGTTGTGACATTGCAAATTACAGCAATGAAGTTCAACAAAAACAACTGTCAGCCTTCTTGTGGCAAGAGCTGTAAGTGTAGGACTAACGTACACATGGTCCAAGCTTCAAAAACAGCATATTCCATACACTTTTAATGTTGTGCTGTTGTTCCACTTCAAATCATAGTCACTCTCACTTGTAACACTTGACATAGTATAGGTGATATTAATATTTGTATGTGTGAGGGATGAGATACTAACATTGTGTCAGTTACTTATTTATCTAAGCATTGTCAATTCAGTCTCAAACTTAGGACTATGTGTAGACTGCGTATTATGTTTATGGAAGTATATTTCTGCTATCTGGACTGCTATGGCCTCCCCATTTGACTAACACAATTACACAAGTACCTGTATATCAAATAACATTAAAATTACATTGTTTGCCACTCTTGCACATCGCTTACTATCATGCAAGCACGTTGCCCAGTGGTGCACACCCTTGACTACAATGGCTGAACAATGGTAAGTGATTCACAACTTTGTCAAGTATTGCAAAGCCAAAATTGTGCACTATCAGTAAACATGAAATGTGCAATTGGCAGTAAAACATCAGGATATAAAATGCAATTGGCAGGAAATGCTCATTTTACATTGGGCTTGCTCTACGATAGCTATGTCTGGTGTTTCTGGTGAGGGAATGCACTTCCAAGTGCAAAGTTGGAGTGCTCAGGGTTCAAAGTCTTTATAGGACTCCTATTTAAGGAGCATTGGCACTGGTTACTGCAGTGAGACTTTTTTGGCTTAGAATACAAGTCTGAAGCCTGGAATAGTATTGCCAGGGTTTTGACCAGTGCTACAGGTATTTTCCCACACTGGTGAAAAATGCTGACATCATTTTGATGACCAACGGCGGAAGAAGTAGGATACCCTCAACTATTGGATGGGGGAATTTAGTATGGGGAACAGACCACAGATGTATAAGTATCAATTGCAGTGACTAATTGTAAGAGTTAAAAGCTGAATATAGTCAAGACTGGTGCTCATAATGATATTCTGGTCTGTTTTTTCACAGCTCCCATGGAGCGAGCATCGAATGTGAGATCACATGCCTCACATTTGTCAAGGATGTGAGAAGCATGTGGTGTGTATACATCAGAACATTACTGTTATTGTAGCATTAAAAGTTAAGGATGACTTAGTTGGTATTGAATACAGTAGAATCAAATTGAGCATGTTTATCTGAACAGTAAAAGAAAGTATGCATGCCTTAGTCTGTAGCACAAAGCAACAATTCCCTATTCTCAAATAACAGCGAAGGAGACTCAGATCTCAGGCACTACAGCCATTGGAGCAGAAAGGTGACATTGATGACAATCCACTAGGTGAGGATTCAATTCTCACTGTCACCCAGTTTGACAAGTATGGTTCATAGGTGTTTACTAGGCTAAAGACCACAAAGGCCTTTTTAAGCCTAGCCATGCATCTCAAATCTCTGACAAGTTCTGATACCCTTGATAAGTGTAAGCAGGGGTTTGGAGATTAACTTTTACAAACTAAGGCTTGGGAGATAGACCATTCACAGGTTGCCTGTTTCCATTAGAGACATAGGTGCCAAAACAGGGATGAATTTCCTGTTCCCCTTCCAATTGTCCAAGATGCACTTGAATTGGGTTAGGGAGGAACTCTGCTTCACAAGGATGGGGAGCCTGTTCCATAAATGGGGTAGTCTGTGGGATACATACCTATCTCTCCAGCTGGTCCTATTTATATCATAGACAAAGTTTAAGTCTTTAGAATTGGTAATTCTGGTGCTGTTTGTTTTGTAGATATGCAATAGGTCTATCAGAGTGGGATCTGACAATGCCCTGTATGTCAGGCATATATTTCCCCTCAGAAGCCTGTAGGAGGAGGAATACAGGGATAGAGCCTTGAGGTGGTTTGCATAGAGCATTTTACTTAAGTCCTATATTCTTTTAGTGACAAACCTGTGGATGTTTCAATTGTTGGATATGCCTGGTTAGGTACATTGCAAAGGGGGTATTGTACTCAATGATAGGTCTGAGGTATTTTGGTGAAGGGATGTGGGTATGTCTGGGTCAGGTATGTTGGGTAGGTGAGGAAGCAATTGTAGACAGACAGGACATACAAGACAAGACACAGGGATGGTGATGGACACAAGAGGTGGGTGAACATCATGGCTGGGGGGGATGGTGGGGACATCGTGAACCTATGGACTTCAAGCTGGGTGACAGTGAGAATCGAGTCATCATCCACTAGACTGTCATCACTGTCACAAAACTGTTTTGATGGCTGCAGTGTCTGACATCTGCATCTCCTCATGTTATTCAGTACAGTGATGGAGAGCAGTGTCTACATCAGGCATAGGTGTGCACCAACTGTGTGGTGCACAATCATATGGGTCTATACCACTTTATTAAAAAAACGATTTATCAAATACCTCTTTGTTGAACCTTATTGGTCAAAACTTAATCCATCAAATGATCATTTCAGTGAAGTTTCTCCCAGGGAAAAAAATGCTTGGCCAAGCTACCGGCCACCACAAAAACCACATAATTTAAAACCCACTCAAATGGGGGGCCACACTCTCTATATCCCCCAGCATGGGGGCACCTAAACTAAATATACCAACTTTGATATTGCACTATAGTGAGGAAAAGGGCAAATTCTCAATGACAGCCAACTACTTTTTCCTCCCTGGGGAAAAAATTCACTGAAATGACCATTTGATGGATTAAGTTTTGATGGATAGGGTTTAATGAAGAGATATTTGATGAACAGATTTTTTTTGACAAAGTGATATAGACCTCAACCTACACAACAACCCTGCAGTTCATTGCATGTGATAAAATCACCACCTCTGCCACTGCTCCCGGAGGGAACCACTGGCCTGTCTTGCAGGCTGAACTACCTGAGGGCCAGGTAGAGCAGGGGCAGCAGAAGGGGTGCTGCCAGGTTGCGTCCCAGACATGCCGGGCCTTGGTGCCATAGCCAATGAAGTGGGGCAAGTGGATCCTGTGGAGAAGGCTTACCCTGCTGTGCTGTGGAAAAAAAATCAAACAAAAAAAAAAAAGAAGATAAGGGTTGGGGTGAGAGAAAACAAGGGAGAACATTAGCAACTTCATATGTGACATAGAATGCATTGGTACAATTATTTGACTCTGTTCTGTTACCTTTATTTTTAAGACTACCAACTCATAATAAATAACTTTTTTACTATTGAGACTACCCAGCTCATAACAGTTGCACACTATACTACAGACTGCAGCAAGCAATCCTTGATGTGTGCATATATTGCAGATATGTGTGTTCTAGTTATACTGATTACAGTTTACAGCAGGCCATTGGTGCCACTGCTTAGAGCTCTGACATTACATTGCAGTGTTGATGATAACTTAACACTACTGTATATTTGCGAAGTGCGGTTTTTGAACCCACAACCTCTGACTACTCTCTAATACTGAACTGCTGTTTTGGCCTAGTGACTAATGCATGCATACTTGCCTGTTACAGTTGAGAGATGCATGCTCAATTTGATACAACTGTATAATAAACCAAAACAGGTGTCTTTACTTTTAATGCTACAGTAACAGTACTGTTCGGATGCATACATACAATATGCTTCTCGCATCAGTGCCAATCTAGTGGCATGTGTTCACAAATTCAGTTTGCGGTCTGTTATGACTGTGGAAAAAACAGAACACAATGGAATACTATTATGAATATCAGTCCTGGCTATATCCAGCTTTTAACTGTTACAAATAGTGTTTGTAAGTCATACATAAATACTCCACAAGCAGTATTGAAGAATAAAGGCTCAACACCACAAGTAAATTAAATGTAAGCGCTTTCGTTTACTAATGTACAGCAAACTTCTTCAGACAAACAGTTGAGTACAATAAACAGTTTAAATACTGTGTAAGCGTGACATTATCACACACATTGGACAAACCCTGCCCACATTTAAACTAACAACAGCCAAAAAGTGAAACATGACAAATAAATAAAACTCATCAAATACAGTAAATTCATAAGCTAATCCAAATTATTAATCACTAAAAAACATTGTCAATGTCATACTCAAGTTACATCATATATAATTGTGTCAATCATTAAAAACTATGTATCAAAAATATTAAAACTGTATAGACCAGTGTATATATACGCATACACACAGAAATTTAAACCACCAAACAAGGAACATCAGGAATCATTAAATAAATGTATGTAAAAAATGTGTTTCCAAGAATAAATGCATCATCTTAATAAAGATTTCAGCATACACTTAATAGATAAGGTATGATTTAGCCTTGGGGGTGTATGGGCATTAAGCCTAAGCTGCCAGGCTAATTCTTTTTCTTCTAATCTCAAAGATGTTGGGCCCCCTCTATCATTCTCTATTACTCTGTCAATGGCTAAAAACAGGAATTCATGAGTAGGGTTCAAACTCACATGCCTAGCCAGAGCATTATTCAAGTTCATCTTATTAATATTATAAATATGTTCGTAAATCCTAAGCTTCAAGGATCTATCTGTCTTTCCAATATAAAAAGACGGACAAAGCTTACACATACTCAGATAAATGACCCCCTTTGATTCACAATTAAACTTCGCCTTAACTAAAAAGCGATGGTTTCGTATTGTAAAAGTGCTACTGGTGCTGATGTACTTGCACGACCGACAATGCCCACATTTTGACATGCCATGATAAGGGGAGTGTGCATATGATGTACAATTATCAAGTATTGCTTTCAAATTCCACCCCCTCCTAAAAAACACTGTTGGTGTATCACCCACTTTGTCTCGAATGGATGTATCCTCATAAAGGAAACACCAGTTTTTTATTAATATATCCCTCAACAAAGGTGCATCAAGTGAAAAAGTGGTAACAAAACCAATTGTATTAACCCTAGTGGTTTGTAGTTGTAGGGGTTCCTTATCAATTGTTGTATAGGTTAATTCCAATATAGGGTTCTGTTCAACAGCAAGTGGAAATCATCTACCTGTATGGGAACCAATTCCTGCCCAATTGTGTTCCCCATCAACCCATCTCCTGTCACATGTTCATGCTCACCTAAACCAACCAAAAGTGGTTTAAATGTTCCATCCATTTTTTTACACTTAACTTCCCTGATTAACTGACTCACTAATCTCAAAGGGTAACCCCTCTTAAGGAACATTCCCCTTAATAAGTTAATTTTTCCAAGAAGTCAGAATCAAGGGTCACCATCCTTGCTGCCCTGACAAGTTGCCCTTTGATGACTGCTCCCTTCTGATGATAGGGGTGGGAGCTTGTGTAATGGAGAAAGACATTCGAATATGTGAGTTTCCTAAAAATCTTGGATATAAATCTCTTATTAACCCTATCCTTGGCCTGCTCAACATCCAGATACGCTATTTTATTTTCCTGAAAGTCACACGTAAATTCCAAAAAGCTAGTGGACCCTGAGATACAATGTACAAAATCCAATGCCATGGATTCATCCCCTTTCCATATAATGAAGATGTCATCCAAATAGCGTGTGTACCTCAGAGCTCTTTGTTGGAAAACATTATGCTTGAATAAAAAGTTTTTCTTCCAGTGGGCCATTACAATATTTGCAAAAGTGGCTCCACAGGGTGAGCCCATGGCCACACCCATCTTCTGCAGATAATATTCCTTATTGAAGATAAAAAAGTTGTTACTTAATACTAAATCCAATAGGTAGTCAATGAAATTTATAGTCAACCCACCCATGCCTTTATCCAGCAAAAAGTCCCTTACCCAATTCCGCCCTAAGTCTTGGGGAATGGATGCATATAAGTCCCGGAGGGCAATTGTTAAAAAGTTAACTTCATTGTCGTATGATAACTTATTAATGGCTTCTAGAAATGCCCAAGAATCTTTACAAATATGGGATTCTGTTAGTAATACTTGCCTCAATTTAGAATCCACAAATCTGGCACACCCATAAGTAATGGATTGTCTCCCATCCACAATTGGTCGTAGTGGAGGGTTAACCAGATCTTAATGGATTTTTGGTAAGCCATTTCAGAGGTACACCTGATTGATAATACATGAAAATAGACTGATGTGTGATAAATATGTAGAAATGGTTCAGGGACAGGGCCTTTGAAAGAAATTTAGCATTTTAAAGATATTTTATGAGTAAAATGGTGCATTTGCCTGTTCCTTTGTAGGTTGGGGAGCAAAAAAGAGTTACTGTTATGTCACAAACTAGAATAGAGTTTTCTTCTAGGGGGCACAGTTGAGTTACTGCTGAGAACATGAATTCTGTGGGCAGCTACATCTGAACCTATGAACGGGTGCACCACAAGGCCACTGACATAGGATCAGAGGAGATTAACAGGCTATCAACCAGGAAGTCATTTTAAGTCTAGCCGTTTCAACCCAATGTAATACTGTAGAAGTACCACTCAGTACTCAAGAATGCATTTAGTGATGACTGCTCATGTTCAGGAGGATTGTGGGCACTATCACTGGTAAGAATTTATGGTGCCCCATCCACTCATCCAAATTCCTCTTAAAGAGTGTCACATGAACTGGTAGCCTGTTCCAAAGACATGGCAGTCACTAGGAGATAAATCTGTCCCTCCGGCAAGTCCTTTTTAAGTTGCAAGCCCTAGTTAAGTCCCTGGAATGGGTGGCCCTAGACACATTTGATTTACAGATGTGCAGTAAGTTCATTAGGTTTGGGTTTTGGTTGCTCTGTAGGCTAGGCATAAGTGTCCCCTAAGAAATCTTTCCGATATGGAGTATACTGACAGGGACTTTAGTCAGTCTGTGTAAGAGACCCTTGATCTTCTTTGCTATAAACCTCTGAGGTCTCTCTATTTGCTGCAGGTGTCTAGTATGGTACATATCGAATAGGACATTATACTCAATTATTGGCCAGATAAGTGCTGAGTGCTCCATATAGGGGGGTTATAACCTCTTTTGCTCCTGAGGTGATGACTTCACTAATCAAGTAAGCTACTTGGAAAGCTTTCCTTACAATGGTAGACACATGGTGATCAAAGTTAAGGTTCCAGTCAACTTGTGATCCCAGGTCCCTTACCACTTCATGGGTACTTAAGAGTATTGTTGTTAATTTGATAGCATGATGGGACATTGTTTGTGCCAAAGGGAATGATGATGCATTTCTTTGCATTCAGTTTGAGACCATGACTAATACACCAGTTTTTGACCTGTTTGAGACCCTCCTGGAGTATACTGAAATCGTTTGGGGAGTCAATGATTGCACCTAGTTTGCAGTTGTCTGCAAACTTGGTCAGCCACAACCCTTTAGTTTTAATCTGAAGTTCTAAGACGTATAAACCAAACAGTATGGAGCCCAGCACTGACCCCTGTGGCACCCCACTGGTAACAGGTCTGCTGGATGATGTGTAGTCACCCACTTTGATAGTCTGTGTCCAGTTTGTGAGCCAGTTGGCATCCCAGCTTATAATGAAGGGGTTTACAATTCAATTTGATACGTTTATTGGTAATGCCTGAATTTGGGATTGTGTTGAAAACATTTGCCAAGTCAAGGTATGCTGTGTGCACAGATTTGCCCTCATCAATGGCCTTGGTCACATTTTCAAAGAAATCCCCAAAATTTAACATGCAGGATCTGTGCTTCACAAAGCCAAATTGGGTAGGATTCAGGGTTTGGAGGTCTCCTATGCCTTTATTTATGAGGTCAATAATTATACATTCCATGGCCTTACAGATGAGGCTGGTCAGGCTTATGGGTATACAATTTCCTGGGTCTGTTGCTAGGCCACCTTTGTGGAGGGGAATAATTGCAGCTGTTCTCCATTCTGCAAGAACAAAGCATGTGGTTAGGCTATGATTGAAAAGGGTACTTTGTGGTGATGCTAGTCCATGTTTTAGCCTGTTTAGAAGACAGCCTGGTATGTCATCTGGTCCTACAGAGGCTGTGTTCTTTGCTCTGGACAGGGCTTTGAGGACCTGTTCTTTAGATATGTAAGGTGGGGGGAGAGTTTGAGGGAGGGTTTGTTTTAAGATAGGAGGGGATAAGGGACTGAAATTTTTCAAAAACCTATCTGCTAGCAGGTTTGATATCTCTGTGGGGTCAGTGTGTGCAGGCCACAAGTTCTGCACATGCTTGGGCCCTACACTTTAGGTTACATATATAGCTGCCAAAGACCTTATGGTTATCCTTGCAAGTACTTGCTAGGTTTCTCTCAAAGGACCTCTTGGAGGATTTGACAAGGTATCGTATTTGCCTGTTAAGGCTGAGGATGGTGCTTTCCATTGTTGGATCCTTGTCTTTGTTTTCTTGGACAGCAACATTTTGCATTTGTTGCAGAGTTTGTTGATGCTGGAAGAGCACCATGGCAGTTTGATTTTACTTGGGACTCTGACTTTGATTCTATCTGGTACAACCAAGTTTATACACTTACACAAGTGTTTGTACAGGACTTTAGTGTAAACTTCTGCATAGTTACCACTTTCAACTTGAGGTGAGGCTTGGACTGCATTTATACCTTCACCTAGGAAGGTATACTTTTCCTTGGTGAAATTTTTTAGTCTGATTTTACCCTTTGTGAGTTCTAGCATTAGTCAGTTCGAAAGTGACTGATTTGTGGTCAGTTATAAGTAATGAGGATCTAACAGTTGCAGCAGGGCACCTGTTTAATATGTTGCTGAGGACCAATCTAGAGTGTTTGTTCATCTTGTCGGGTAAGGACAATTTGCACCAAGGAATTTGAATTCACAAAGTCAAGGAACTTTTGTGCTAGTGAGTTTGGGCTAGAGTAGGTTTCCCAGTTGATGCTGGCATAATTGAAATCTCCCATAATCAGTGTGTTCTGTAAAATTTGAATTGTCTTCAGCTTGCTTAAGTAGGCTTCATGGGTGTCATCACCCATGGAGGGGGATCTATCACTGGCTGAATGGGGGTCTGACCCAATGTAACCTGGTCTTGTAGTAACTCCATGGAGTTGTCCATTCTAAATAGATGGGAGGTTAATTTATTTCTAATATAGATTAAAACAACACATCCTTTGGTTTTTACACATTCAGTTTGTGGTCTAAAGATGTGGAAGGCATTGCAGCCCTGCAGAGCAGGGGTTATCTCTGAGGCCTTAAACCAGGTTTTTGTGACTGCACAGACATCTAAGTCTTCTAGTGATAGAAGTACTTCCAGGGAGTACAGCTTTTGGTTTAATCTCCCAGCATTTAGCAGTATGACCCTTATTTTGTTCTGATTGGTTAATTTCACATCAGTAATGTTGTTTATGAGATCTTGCCTAAAAAAAGGGCACTAGGGGGAGACAAGAGCCTTTGCCAATAGCCAAGGGGTGCCAGGTGTAAACTGTCTCTAGGAAAGCAGTGAGTTTGTCAACCATGACTTCATAGTCAGACAGGAACTGGATCCCCTTGGAATTACATCAAAAACTAATCCAATTATTGAAATCAATCATTTTTTGTTTATACTGTGGCATCATTCTAGGTGAGGTAGTATGCTGCTCAAGACTAGGGACATACCTGCCTGGGACACATACTCAGAGAGCTTGACGATGCCTCTCTTCATATAGTCCAGCGAGGTATATCTCAGGTCATTCATACCAATATGAACTATGACAGAGTCATAACGGTACTTGTTGCTGAAGGACCTGAGTGCATGCATGATTTGGTGAATTCTGGCACTGTACAGGCAGCTGACATTGATTTTCTCCTTGTCCAACCTTGTGAGTGGGACATCTATATGTCTCACTATTGAGTCTCCAGTGACAAGAAAACTTAGTTTTTGAGTGCTACTCCTTATGGGCTTCATGGGTGCGACACTGGTGTTGCTGTGTGTCATGGGTGCTGTGGAGACTCTGTTAGCTGTAGCAGATTTGTGCTTTGGAAGTCTCTGGTGTTTTGGTACGTTTTTCAAGAGAACCTCTGTGTATGTGGATTTACTTGTTTGATGCATACTTTGTGTGTGAGTAGTGGCATATGTATGAGTAGAGTAACTATGTGAATATGTAGTGGTGAGTAAGTTGACAACCTTCTCCATGTTACTGGTTTGAGTGATAGAAAGCAAGAATTCCAGATTCTTGGTGTAAATAAATCTCTTGCACTCTGTACTAGACTGTGTTATTAGCAGAGGGTTGTCTGTGTACATGAGGCAATTGCTACACTGTCTCAAGTGATCCAAGTCAACAAGGTTGGCAGGAGAAGCAAGGGTAGTACAACTGTCCATAATGTTAGGTTGAAGACTGTTGTCACCAGGGTGGTGTTTCAGAAATGATCACGGAGGAGCTCAGGGAATGGATATTTCAGGCAGTCTGATGAAGCGACATTCGGTCGTGAAAGCGCTTACTTTTTATTCATATTAAAGCAACCTGCCGTGTGTATTCCGTGTTTTTCTTTGATTTTAATGGATGTTTCTGCCTGGGTTTTAAGGGAAAATTTGTTGAATTTAACTGTCTGGTTTTGGCCCAAAATTGCACAATAGTGCATGGCACTGAGCAACACACAAACAAGCCCAAACCTGCCCAGACGCAGGGTTTAAATGCCAGAAGCTAAAACTTAAAAAAAAAAAAACTCTAACAAAATCCAAAAGGACCCATGAGGATTTCCTATTCCAAGACCTAGACTGGCCTCCCTTTACCAGTCAGGTACAAATCAACACAATTCTTTCATAAAATTGAAAATAGGCCCCTTCCAATCCAAGATGGCCTGGGAAACATGCTCAGAACAAACATGCCACTATATAGTTCCAGAAGCAGCAGGCCTAGGTCTGGACTATACTACAGCTACTAGCTATCCCAGTTTCACTGGGAAACACTGGAGAATGTTTAAAGTAGCAGTAAAATAGCAGTGAGACACTGAAAACATGTTTAAAATAGCAGAAAATCAGTCAAGAGGCTCTAAGGAATGATTTAAATAGTGAGCGGGTCAGTTGATTAAGTACTGATTGGCTGGAAAACCAGATCAGGCAGAGCAGATAGCTTTAAAACTGAAAAAAATACCAGTAAATTCTCAACAGTGGAAACAGCAAGAAAGCTTGCTAAACAGTAATACAATTCCATTTTACAGGCACAGTGCAGCAGGCAATTGCAGCATAACAGTGTAGTTTAGTACAAAATAAATAAATACAGTATAAACATAGGTGGCAGGCAATTAAAAAGTGTAGTAAATAGTATAACTAAGCATAAAACAGGAAACTTATGTTTTTTTGGAAGCTCAGAAGCCTCTAGCCATCTAGAATCTCAGCTCAGAGTTGTGGCTGGTAGCCCATCTCAGTTCAGCTAGGTACAAACAAGCAGAAACCTGCTCAAATGCAGGGCCTAAATACCAGAAACCTGGAAAAAAAACTCTAACAAAATTCAAAATGACCAATGTGGATGTTTATTCCAAGCCCTAGACTGGCCTCCCTTTATCAGTCAGGTCCCAATCAACACAATTCTCTCACAAAAGTGCAGATATGCTTCTTCTAATCCATGATAGTCTAGAAAACGTGTTCAGAACAAACCACTACAAACATGATTACCACTGCACAGAAGAGAGCTGCTGCAGTAGCCCAATACTAAATGGGAACCAGGGGAGGGCCTGCTACAGAACCACCACTTACCCCCAATGAAGAGTTCCTAGTGAATATCTTCCTTCATGAGTGCTCACGGCAGAGTGGACCACAGTACATCCTTGATGGGGACACCACTCCTTCTGAGTCCCAAGAGGAGCTTCAACGTAGGCTTTGTTATATGACAAGCTGACTTCTGTTGTATAGTAAAACAATTGACATAAATGTTACCTCTATGTCACATGTCTTTTTGGGGGGAATTGAAGATTGCAACAGTTATAAGCTTAGTTTGGAGTTGTCAGCCACATTCTTATTGAAGGTAGAGTTAATGCAGAGATAGCGAAGACATGTATTACCCCCTGTCTTACTGTTATATGGGAGGATGTTGCCCTTAGCTCTTGCTTATCTTCTTTCAGGACCGTCAGGAATCCAGCAATATATGCTTCCTGCACATGCTAAGCCAAATAAATTTATGTGAGTACTGCAGATCAATCTAAAGAAACATCATAATGTGCCATTTTAGACCTGTTGTGTGCATTGCAGTGCTGTCTGTAATAGTGGCAGCACTGTTAGTTGTTTAGCAGTAGTAGTGTAGGTATTAATGTAGTCCTGTGTTTCTTCCTTTTTATCAGTTGTAATCATGACAGTTGGAGTGTAGGCCCTGTGCCACCGGATGTCAGTGTCTCAGCAGATACTGATGATGATGATGGTGGCCAAACTGAGGCACAGTCATGAGGTGTAGAAGTTAAATCTGACACAAAGTTTGACATAAAGCCCCCCCTTACTTTTCCCTGGACATGGCCAGTAGGCCTGCACCTACCCAGTTCACTGAGTTCACAGATATTTGACAGGTAGGAGATGAGGACATTGATCAGGGAAGTGTGGCTACTGTGGCTTCAGTGCCTGTTGACTCTGTCCATAGCCAAAGTGTGGGTGAGGTGCCACACAGGAGGGTTAATAGGGGTACTTGGAGTGAGTCTGCTGTCCCTTCTCCAACTGGTGCAGGTGTCTCTTCCCATGTCACTCAGTTTATGTTTAAGATCATTATGGAGGCACAGGCAAGTTCAGAAAGGAATTCCAGACAAATGCTCAGGGTTGTAGCTATGGCACAGGCTGACATGAGTGACTGTCTCCATAGTGTTGCCCATGCGATGGATCAGATGAATGACATGTTGGAATGAGCAGTGTCTGTGTTGGAACTGTTAAATGAACTTGCCTCACTCAACTTATCCGAATCCGCACTAACTTGGTTTCAAAGCTACCTCATAAAATTTCACCAAGCAGTCAAATGGAATAATGATCATGCCCTGGTGGGATGACTGCTTATGCAATAATCTGATATTGCCGATGATATCAGCAGTGTCTGTTGAGCATATGGTAATAACAGTGTCCCACGTGTGTTGTAAAGTGCTCTAATGTCACTTAGCTCACATACACACCCAGTTGACTGCAGTGAGAAAAGAACCCCTACATTTCTAAGTTACCCATAGAACACAGTAATTTACGCATGTTCCACAGCACTAGTCTGACTTTTATATAGCTGCAGGTCAACCTATAGTAGATGACATCAGCAGGCCATGTGGGAGACAAGAAGTTGTGAGTGCTGTATGAAATGGATGTGTAGGCTTGTGCAAAGATTAAAACAGTGGCAATCCATGCCATTGGAGAAGTAACTGTAGGACAGCACATCTTCTGTGCTGACTAGAGACACACACACACACAAACACACACACACACACACACACACACACACACACAACACACACACACACACACACACACACACACACACACACGCACACACACACACACACACACACTTGACTACAGTTTGAATAGAACCCCTACCTATCTAAGCACACAGATTACAGAACTCAGTAGTTTACACATGCACCATGGCACAAGTCTGATTTATACCTGACTGCTGGTGAACCTATAGTAGATGACAGCAGGCCATGTGGGGGACAACAGGTTGGGAGGCCTGCATAGGCACATAAAGTCATACGTTTATATGATGCCAGTAGCCTAACAGCACTATAGTGTATAGAAGCCTAGCTGTGTAAAAACACAAGTATCTTTATTGAGCATAGCTGGGTATTTGAGTTCAACAGAACAAGGTTGTAAGTACCACGAACTGACCCTGTCCATGGGGGAGCACACAACATTATATATTACACTTTGTAGTGTGGTTGATATATGTGTGGAAAAAATACTGCCCAGGGTTGTACTGCTTGGTGGGGGGAGAACACATGGATTTATTGTGACTATATGGCATATATTTAGATTGTGCCTTAGTCTGCAATATTTCCACATGTAGTTTTGTGTCATACAAAGGAAATGAACAATAAACACCAATAAGAAAGCATCATATATAGAGCTCTATAGCACACTGAGCAGTGAATTTGTGCAATGGTTAATAAAGTGTACACGCATGTGAGTTACACCTGTTTGCTGTTAGGTAAGCAGACTGCGAATGCAAGGCACATTGCTAATGTCTGACATGCAGAATGCAACAGAGGCAAGCAACTGCAAGTAAAGTCAGTTGTGTATGTATTTTTTACAAAAGTTAAAGCCATGCTGGTCCAGATAGCAGGAATAGATTTACAGAACTATAATACACAGTATACCTGCAGTCACACACTTAATCATAAATGTGATAAAAACAGATTACTCCATCAGTAAAAGTAATACTGTATAGAATACGCTGTATTTGAACCCAGGAGCATGTGTATGCCAGTCCTATACTTACACCTGTTGCCACAAGAATGTTGAGGAAACAATTGTCTATGTTGCACTTCACTGCTGTATATCACACTGTCACAGCAGTAAAACAAAGGTTGCACACTTTGTTCTGGAACTCAGTACAATCTTTACTCCTGGCTGGGTTTTCACGATGGCCAAGGGTATTCATTGATTGCATCTGGTTTCTATTTTTGGCTGTCTGCTTCCTTGGTAGTCCACCACACTTAGCACAGACAAGATAAACACAGCCAAACCTATATATACCCCTCTTCCACTGTTTATGCTATGCAGATCATCACACAAAAAGTGCAATTAAAAATGAGAAGAATAAAAAAAAAATACTAATGGATACATATTAGTAAAATAAGTGCCTGCTGTCACATGTTAAGGTACTTTATGTCCAAATCAAGCACTATTTACTTGATTACTGCACCCAAGTTAAGAAATACAATGATATGCCATAATATCATTAAAGAATATGTTCTAGTTTCAGGACGTACCTTGCAAATGCAGCAGTTTATGCAATTTTATTTCAGGGCTAAAATTTCCTTGTCTGTACTCCCATCGTATCGAAGTATCTAAGGAAATCCAGAATGGAGGCTACACGGATGCTTTATAGCTTGTTGAATAGCTCCACCATACTGAAATTCATCTGGCTATGCTGTATTTAGCACCTATGAAAAACATCTACTGCTTTACTGAATATATTAACTCCATTGGTGCTCATTAGTGAGCTTTGCTTTCCTTCTGTTCTTTTCTGTCACTTTTGTGATGGCGTCTACCCCTCACGCAGAGGCAAAGATTCTTGCCGCTTCTCAAAGGGTAGGCTAATGTGCACATCAATGCTAGTGCATGCATGTATTCTTAAATAGTGTAAACACAGGTAATCATGTTATTTTCCTCTGTTCCTGTGACATCACACATACAGCTCAAAAAGTGAAGGAAAGGTTGCAGACCATGTACTATAACCCAGGGCCATCTGCACTCTAGCTCTACACATACACATGCTGCCACAGGAATAGCTATGTACTAAACACCAAGAAACCTGCCATTCATTTTCCCGTTTCCATGGTTGCTCTAAGTGCCACATCACACAAACAATGACAAAAACAGACACAGATGACACATTTTAACAAACAATAACAAGGATGAAATAGAACTTGTGAACTGTGCACTGCTTTCATGCACTTTCCCACTTTACAGATCTACATATACAACTCTGTAAGTGTAAAATGATACCCCCCTATGTCATCATTCACTGGTGCCATCCATTGACAACTAATACTGTGTAAGTGCCTACATGGAGTGAACATCCCTACATGGTTACAATTTTTTGAGATTCAGCAATTCTAATGAGTTTTGGCCTCATTTGCATCTTCATCATGCTAACAGCTCTGAATCTACATGGTTGGTAACCGTGTAGGCAGGGAAAATGAAGGGGAGCTGAATGTTGTACATACAAGGGAGGGTACTACTTTACTATATATCTGCACAGATGAATACAGGTTTGGATAAAATTTGATTGTATTCCATCAGATACATACTACATATACTTACATGACAGTATGAACAGTCTATTTCATGGGGTTGACACTTTTAGCTGTTTATGTTACTTAGGAGTATATTCTTCATTTAGTGTGGAGGGGCAAAGCTGCATTTAAGTCATGGCACTTAAAGGGATTGTTGCTATTGTTACAATACATTTGTACCATCCACTCTGTCTAATAATGTTATAATTTGTCTACCATTACATGATAAGGTCACTTCTGTTCAAATCTAATCACTTTTATTTGCTTTTGTTTCCATGTAAACTCCTTTCTGTGGCTGTATTCCAAAAGTTTTCAAATACACGGGCAACAAGAGCACGGACTCTACATGGTTGCTTTACAGCTTGTTGAATCGCTCCACCATGTTGGTTTGCTTCATTAGCTTACGATTCTGCTACTTATGCTGTAATTTGCATGCCAAGGAAATTGCCATGTTTGCCTGTGAGTGCGCTCTGGTACATGTAGTTTACTGAACCTAAAAATATTTGTGGCCACGTGCACATAGTGCTGTGACAAGCGGATGGTCAAAAATGACCGCATAGGCTTTATTGAATGCCTCCCTTTATTGTTTACCGGCTTAAAGTTGTATCACTTCTCTCCCTCATCCCCCACTAGCACATTAAACTAAAGTTTCTGAAAGAGCTCCAATAACTTGCTCTCTAGTTAGCCTGCTATTTCCAGCATAGAGCTACCCCTACCTGATGTCTTGTAGAGATGTGGACCTGTGAAAAAATAGATTTTTAAAAAAAAAAATGGGAAAGGCAATTAAATTATTTTAATTATTTCAAATCTGCTTAAATATGAAAGGGAATTAAATTATTTTAATTGTTTCAATTCTGCTTTGATATTTAAGTTGCCCTTAGTGACCTGTATGGAAATATTTCATAGTACTATTGTGCTCAGTTCCATCCGTTTGCATTTTTAAGTTTGCTCTGGGACCTTAGACTTGTATTTTTATTTGCAGCTGTGGGAAGATTGTGTCTCTATATTATTCCGCACTTGTATTCCCAGAAGTAGAATTACTTGTAAAAGCTATCAGTTTGGATTTTAAAGCTTACTGGCGCATAGTCTTATAGTTGTGGCAGCACTGGGAGATTTTGAATTTTGTCATTTATTTTTGCATTTTTCCATAAACAGTGTTAGTACAAAATGTCTGCATAGTCTGGTGTCTAAAACTAGTAGAAGGTCAATAGTGAGAGAATTGTCTCTGTTCTAGTTTGTGCTTTTATATTCTACTTACCTTTTACCTGCTTAAAGTTGCATTTTTTGTTTGCCCATCCCACACTAACACATAAAGCTAAGGGTTTTCAACTAGCTCTAGTATTGCATATTTGATTGTATGCCTCTCTAGCTAGCCTGCTTGTTTTCACCTCAACTTCCCACCCTTATTGCTGTTGTTTTATAATTGTCGTTGCTGTTTTATAATTAGGCTGTGTCTCTGGTCTCCAACCCTTATGATAATTTGATTTCCAAAGTCCCTTCCTCCCCTCTTTCATTGCTATTGACTATTGTATAAGCTATTTATGTTCTCTTCCCAGTGCCCACCCATTGGTTTCCATAGATCCATAATACTGGTTGCCCATCCTGCTAACCAGTATTTCTTTTCAGTAAATCTCCATTGCTACATATTGTCTCCTGCCCGTTTTCCAGAGCTCAGCAAAACTTGACGTCTTAGCTTGCATTCTAGAAATGTTTTACTTGTATGCATCGGCATTGGGGTAAAATTAAAAATCTTTGATTACTAAATTGCATTTGAGTTATTTTGAGCGATTGCTACTGTTTCCCACCTTTATGTGTGCATTTCACTGACTTTTTTTGTTTGAAAAAAATGCTCTTCCTCTCACTGTCACTGCTGTTAGACTGTCTTGATATTGCCCTAGCAAGGGATTTTTGTCTAGTTATTTAGATGCTTTGTGGTAGCATTGCACTTGTCTGCTGTGTTTTGCATTAGGAGGACTGCATTTATTCATCTTGTGGCAGGAGGTATTTGCCTGTCTTCAGTTGGGAAATACACAAAAGGAGTCATAGTGTAGTCATTTTATTAGCCAGAGGGTTCATGAGTCAGTAGTCTGATTGTTTCTGTGCTGCTATAAATTTTGCACATTTGTGAGTCAGCAGAGCCCTGTACAGTAGGAAACACCTAGAAAGAATGGTTTATATAACTGTACCCCATAAAGTAGCAATACAGTAGAAATATGTTATGCACCAACAAACTTAGAGCAGTTTATTGGGACAAGTGGCAATACTTAAATATTTAGTTGAATTCTGTATTGTATTAACATTTAAAATTAGTAGAATGTGTACTGTTTAGCATAATATGTTCTGATAAAGCACCCTTAATAGCTTTCTAACCCCAATACACCACCCCCTTGTGGCTCACAAATCAAAGAACCAGACAGTATGGATATGCAATTTTCTAACTTTTCTGTAGCCAGCATTGTGGATATGGGCATCTTGAGACAGTGTAGTAATTGTCTCATGTTTACTGATGACCATTTAATGCTTAAATAAGCAGAAACAGTATGCAAGAGGTGTACTTACACAATGACACTGGAGCTTAAACTCTCACATACAAGTGCAGAATAGGCTGTCAAAACAACACACACACAATGCCCACTTCACATAGTACACAGCACACACATAGACTAACATATGCTGTGAACTTAAAAACAATCTTCCTAAACAACAAGGATCACCTAGAACACCCATTGTCAAAGCTGTGCCTCAGTAAGCCCAAAGTCAGTCAGAAAAAACAACACTTAACATCGTACATACTATCAGTCTCAGTGGATCCACAAACACTATGCCCCTAAAGCAAAAAATACACTGCCCAGGACTCTCACCTCATGAGGCTCCATTGTAAGATATAATGATGCCCCTCTAACCAGGCTGAAGAAGAAGAAGAAGATAATTGTTTGTTGCTTATTTGGAGCCAGAATCCACCAAATCACTCGAGCACTCAACTCATAATGCCACAGGTACCAGTTTGATTCCATTGTAGTCCATGTAAGTGCAAATGACCTGAGATGTACCTCCCTGGACTATACGAAGAGAGACATTATGGAGCTTTCAGGCTATATGTCTCAGGCTGGTATGAGCCTGGGTCTGAGCAGCATATTACCAACACTGAGGATGATGTTACAATATGAGCAACAATGATTGATTTCAACTACTGCCTGTCTTTCTGGTGTCACTGTAAGAGGATCCAATATTTGTCAGCTTGGGAGGACATGGTTACCAGACTTCATTGCTTCACCAAGGGTCATACCTCTCAAGTGTACCTCATTATGAGGAACGTACCTCATTTGGGGTCTTAAAAAGTTTATGTTCCTCGAAGTTCCACATTGAAAGAGTCTGTCACACATTCAGTGTTAGGAATTTTTTTAAGTGAAATCAATGGTAAACAGAAATTAATCATATTAATTCATTAAAGGATCTTCTTTATAAGTAAAACCGGCATATTTTAACCATCCTATGACCTTCCTAGTTGAAGTTGTTAGTAAGCCATTAGTATGTGTTCCACATTTTGCCCATTTGTTCCACATTATGAAGGCAAGTGTTCCTCATTTTGGCAATGGAAGGTTGAGAGCTATGCCAAGGATGGTCTGCATATCTCTCCTCTAGGCTTTCAAATACTGGCTAAAACGTTATCAACCCATAGTGCTTTTTTTGGCAATTTCAAGTTGATAAACCTACCAGCATAGCAAAATCAGCTCAACTAAACCTCAAGGTGTCACTACTCAGTGATTGATTTTAACAGCTGTCTGTCTTTCTGTTGTCATTCTAAGGGGAATCCATTTTTTGTCAGCTTGGGAGGCCATAGTTAACAGACTACTTTGTTTTGCCAGGAATTATTTCCACCTGTTTCTTCTAGGCTTTGGAATATTGGCTAAAAATGTATCAACCCCCACAGTGCCTTTTTAGGCAATATCAAATTGACAAACCTACCAATATTGCAAAATCAACTAAACTGAACCTCAAGATGTTACTGCTTGATGCAAGAAGCCTAAATAAAAAAAAAAAACTAGACAAACTCCAAGCCCTCCACACATCGAGAATATAGACATCTGTGCAGTTACGGAGACACTTTTAGACCAGTAGCTGCACAGAAAAGGGCTAAAGGAGGAGACCTATCACAGAGTATAATGCCCTCTTTCATATGGGGTCTATATTTGATTAACGAACATGTAAATGTTCGAATCTGTAAAGGTGGACCATTATAGATTGAATATTTGCATGTTCGAAAATCTTTAAAAATAAAAAAAAATAAGTAATAAATACATAAACCAAAGGTACATAAGCCCCCCATACCCCCTCTACTTAAATATACCAACTCCAAGATCGCGCTACAGTGTAGTGAAGGGGAAATTTCCCGTTTCCACACTCTAGTGCACTGATGTGCAATCTCGGAGTTGGTATATTTAAGTAGCGGGGGGTGTGGGGGATGCAGGGGGGCTTGCCCCCCTGCTAAAACCCTTTTCTTAATTTTCTTTATTTTGTTTTTATTACATTTTCGAACATTTAAATGTTCGATACCTAAAGGTCGGCCTTTAGAGATTTGTGCATTTAAATGTTCATTGATGTAATATAGACCCTTGATATGTAGCTCTATGGTGGTCAGACAGGAGGACATGCTGGAGTTCTTCTATGTGCAAATCACCATAGACAAAATCTTGTACTATACCCTAGCCAACTACTGCTCACCCTCCATGTCCCAAGAAGCTCACAATGCATATTCGGACCTACAGGAGAAACCATCTAACCTAACACCCTACTCTTGTAAGACTTTAATTGCCCCTCTGTAGAATGTGAATCATACATAGCCTTAACTCTACAGGCACAAGGATTCCTGGATTTTGTAAATACAAACTCTTGACCAAAGATTGAATATGCCCACAAGAGGTTCCAACATACTGCAGGTGCTTACAAATATGGGAGAAAGCAGCATCTCCCAAATTTCTCAACCTTTCTGGTAACATCTGACCATGGAGCTTTCTCCTTCAAAATCAAAGTCATCTCCATAATCCCACTGAAACCAGTAACAGTTAGAAACTATTCCAAGGCAAATTACCTGTTATTAAGTGATGTTTTTTTCAAAATTCAGTGTCCCTCCAAACCCTGACAACACAGCAGCCTGTGATGAATTGCTCTAAGAAGCTCTATACAACCATGTCAATAGCTGCATTGAGGCTACTGTACCTACCAGAAGTAAGCCCATGAGGACTAGCCCTAGAAACTAACCACACTGGTGGCATCTCAAACCAAACATGATATACAACAGAAAGAATACAATATGGCAAACATCAAGAAGTGTTATTCCCATAAACATAGAAACACTCTCATCAAAGTAAATAGACAACTAAAAGGGCTAATTAGTCAGGCAAAGCCAACGTTGAGTTTAAGATAGCCTCTCAGGTGAAAGATAACCATAAGGCCTTCTACAGTTATGTTAGAAATCTCAAGAGCTGCATATAATAATGTGCTGAAATGGTAGTTAATGGTGTTTCTTTCACTGACCCTGGCAATATAGCAAACCTCTTAGCAGACAAATTCAGATCCAACTTTAGCCCCTTTCACCCCCCACCAACCACCCCCTCAAAAATACCCTCAAACATAATACTTCAGGTTATAGCTAGGGAGAATATACTGGCTATAATCTCTAAAGCCAAGCACATGGCCTGAATGCTCCCCAATAACATCCAAGGATGTCTGCTGAATAGTCTAAAATATGACATTAGGACCTCTGGAGTCACTATTTAACTATAGTCTTAAGACAGGATTTGTGTCACATGAATCAAGGAGTGCAATGGTCATCCCCCTTCATAATGAAGGACCTTCAAAAGATCCTAGAAACTATCTCCCCGTTCATCTGACTAGTCTTATTTGCAAAGCCATGGAAGGAATTATCATGGAAATTATCCAAAAGGACATAGTAGAGCTGTAGACACTGGATCCATCGCAGCTTGGCTTTGTCAAAGGAAGGTCATGCTTACTGAATCTGAAGGACGTCTTTGAAAAAGCCACTAAGGCAATGGATGAGGGGAAAGTGGTGCACACTACCTACCTAGATCTGGCTAAAGCCTTTAATAGAATACCCCACTCAGTCATTGTCAACAAATTTACGGAACAAGATATAAACCCCTTTATAACACACACTGGATAGCTAGCTGGCTCACTGATAAGACCCAGGAGGTTTGAATCACTGAGATCACCTCTACAGAAGGGATAGTTAAAAGTGGCATCCCCCAGGGCATTGTGATAGGCGCACTCCTCTTTGGAATCTACTTCTCGGATGTAAAAGCCAGTATCAAGGGCCTTTGGCTGACCATGTTTGTAGATGATTGCTAACTGGAAGCAGTCATTGAATCCCCCCAAATTAAGAACACCCTTCAGGAATGTCTAATATAGACAAACATTTGCTGCCAAAGTCATGGCTTAAAACTCAATACCAAGAAATGCATTATATTACCATTTGGAAAGTCTACCACCCATGGTATATATGTTACCAATAAAGCACCCTTAAAAGTTGATTCACTAGTCTGGGATCTGTGAACTCATGTATATAATAACCTAGTCTTTGACCAGCATGGGTCCAGTGTATATCCTTCTGTGTTGCTCAAATTATAAGTAGGGGCATGAAATCTAAGTCAAGAGAGGGCATCATACTATTATACCTGGCCTTCATCAGTGCCATCATAGAGTATAATGCACCCTTTGGTAGGTTCCTGAGCAGACACATACAGTAACTCTAATGTCTGCATAGGTTCCTTACAAAAGGAGTATGGGGATTAAACACAATGTCCTTCACTGATCACCTCAAAGTCCTGTCTCTTTTCTTCGTATAATACAGAATTCTGAGAGGTGATCTTTGCTTGAAATACAGAGCATGCATAGGCCTTGTTTTTTGCATATGAGCATAAAAAACAGCATCAGAACTATTAGATTGAGAGACCTAAATTTTCCTTGCAACATAAATAGGACATACTGGAGCGACAGATATGTTTCTAAGAGAATTCCCATTTTCTGGAACAGGCTCCCCATTCATGTGAAGCAGAGCTCCTTCCTATGCCTTTTTAAGTGTAACTTGAACCATTGGATGGGTAACTGTAAATTCAGCTTGGGTCTTTCTCCTATTTCTCTGATGGAAAGAGACAGTCAGTAAATCACCACCTATATAAATCAAATTTGTGGGTTACGTTTGGTTTGCACACTAAGCTTAGAAGGGCCCCATTGCTCATTATCCTGGTATACACCTATGAACCTGTGAACAATTGCTGGCTGTCCAGGAGATCACCTGTCTCAGACTGAGCCCTATACATTTCAGTGCATCTTTACCATCAGTAATTGAAGCTTGAACAGAATTATTCTAAACTGACAGGCAGGTAAACACACACACTCACACGCAAACACATATACTCACACCACATATGCACACCCATACACACACACACACACACACACACACACACACACACACACACACACACACACACACACACACACACACACACACACACACACACACACACACACACACACACACAGACATGCCAATACATCTACCCAAACATACATGCAAACAATATTTTTAGTCTAGAGAACGTTATCAAGACCATACCTCTCAAGCTCTTAGTGCAAGAAATCTGGACAAAGCCTGAGAAAATGGGGGGAGAAAGGCCCAAAAGTAGGGACATTATTTAAATATTGCTGTCATAAACTTAGAAAGTTGCTAGAGTAACAGGGTTTTTTTAACATATATTTTCTGAAGGATTTGAAGTCTGAAATTGAAATGTATATATTTATTTAGTGACTTTAATCCTCAGATCACCTCAGTGACTTGCCAGAAAACCACAAATGTTGTGAGGAACAGACCAAAATATGAGTCAAAAATCTAGACATTCTGCAAAGATCTGGACAGTTGAGAGGTACAATTCATGACCGTTCATCACCAGTTCTTGCATTTCATAAGCTTTAAGGTAAGATTTATCTTGAGACTGAACTATCAAAGGAAGAGCACATTTTACTTTTCCCTAAATTATGCCAGCCTTTAAATATTCAAATGGTAACAAACTAAGTTCAAGCAGTCACCTTCTAGAAGGGGCGGGATAAGAAACAGTTGGATAAACCAGGTTATGTAAACAGCCTTACTAATAAATAAACCATCAGCTGCAAGCATTTGAAATTGAAGAATTACACAACAGCAAATATGCAAACAGTAAGAGCTTGTACAAAAATAAATAAATAAATAAACAAATACATCACTAACATTGGTAAAAGTTAGTTAATAGGAAAAAACTATATTTTTAAACTTAACTCTGTCTGCTACTGGCTAAAATACACACTGCCTCTTATTGAGAGGCAGCTGCTTGTGATTTTTCAGACAGAGATGAAGTTTCAGAGTCCTTCCAGGCATTGGTTCCATAATTTGAACTCTGTTCTAAGAGTATGCTCCAATTTAAGTGATGGTTGTGTGTTTTAATTAACAGGTAGTCCTTGTCTTCTTTAGACCCCATACAGGATTTCCTGTGGTTTTTGACTTTAGAAACACATTTCCTTTTTTCTACAGTTATATATCAAAATAGGAAGGGTTAGATTTTGCAATTCAGAGACCAAATATGGAAATTATCATGTGACCAGGTCACTATCTTCATCAGAAAACTTCACAATACTGCATGCATTTGTACAGACAAGAAGCAAGACTTACTTAAAACGTAATACATTTCCACAGTAAAAAATACATAGTTATATACCATTTTACACATTTTTCTTAAACATGACATATTTTCTGAAAGGGCAAATGAAATGCATTTCTAGCAAAACCACAGCCAAAGGAATGGGCTTCACAGAATCAGTGGGGAAAGAAGCCCCTGATGAGCTTGCCTGTAATCTGGCACTGTGAAGAGACATGAGAAGTGTAGAATAAGTGGCAGGCCTCTTCCGCTGGTGAAATAGCACTACTCATTGTTTTTTCACTTACCCCGTGAGGTGTGGGGGGCTCTCACTTCTGGCTCCAAGCAGCTGGGCATCTAGGTGTGACCCACTCTGAGGTCAGTGTCATGTGGGGAGTTTAACTGGGGTGGTACACCTGTCAAAGAGTAATGCAGGTGACCTAAGGCAAGCTCAGGGAGGACAAAAACCTCCCCTGGAGCAGAAGGACAAAAGCTTGCTTGAACTTGATTTTCAATATGAATACAGAACATGAATTTGGGGCCTCACAATCCTTCTGTTTTTTGGGGTTTTAAGCAGGAAGTGTCAGAAAAGTTACTAGAAGGACAACTGGTTTGTGGCAGCCAAGTATTCATAGCAACATCTTTTTGGATACTTTGATGTCGGCTCCTCCTATCACTGTGAAACAGAATTCACCAGGCACTGGATTGTTCACCCACTAATAAGGAATATGAGCTGGGATTAGACCGTCATGAGACAATTTAGTTTTACCCTACTGATGATGTGTTTTTTTGTTTTTTGAGCCATGAAAGATGAAAACCTAATTATCTTCCTATTTTTTCACAAAATCAGTGGCTGTTCAAGCACTGTTACTAAGGACTGAAAGTTACACCAACAGACAAGGCATATTGGAAGGATAGGTTCCTAATTCAACATCTTCCCATCAAATGGAATAAGTTACCACTACAGGTATGACTTTTTTCTGCCTTTAAGGCTAGACTTGATGACTGCATGGATAGACATAAATTTACACTGGAGTTATCATTTACAGCATCACTTGATTTGGAAGGTGAGACCAATTAAGTTCTCAGAAAAAGTGGCAAGAACTTTTACATGTGTTTATCGAAAGGTTT
This sequence comes from Protopterus annectens, assembly GCF_019279795.1. Classification (NCBI taxonomy): domain Eukaryota; kingdom Metazoa; phylum Chordata; order Ceratodontiformes; family Protopteridae; genus Protopterus; species Protopterus annectens. The sequence goes on along the minus strand of NC_056729.1, from coordinate 1,929,780,521 downwards.
ATATGGTTAGGTCTCTTATGGTCTCTTTAATCACATGCCTAGTGTTCCATGTTTCCAACAGTTAAAGATATTCAGGACAAGACAGATATTGAGCTGTTTGGTCATCACTATGTAGCCATACACTGGGTCAAATGGCTGACTTTGGAGCTCAAGAGTGAAACTGAAATGTGTAGTGAGAGTATCCTGAGAATGTTTAACCAATGCATCTGTGTAAGATGGCTTCAAGTCCCTCCCCAGAAAATAGAGTTTCTCCCATATACCTCTTGAGGAGGCTGGGTACATGGAACCTAAATGGACCCTGTTCAAAATCTTAATAGTTAAGCTGGTGGGAAAGCTCTGAAACTAAACGGGAGAACTGTGTACCTTTAACTATTTCTTAAACAGACTACTCCCTTGGTCAGACTAGAACAGCAAGTCTTTTCAGTTGCCTGAATCTGTCTGCAGTATACCCTCTAGGACAGACCAGATTAGCATGTCATAAGCTGCTACCTGAATTTATGCACAGCACCATCTGTAGGCCAGGACCATTGGGGCATGAAACTGCAAAACAGTATTAGCCAATAGAAGAGCTCTGAATGCCTTGAATGTCCTTCTACTGCTCAAATGGGATTTTGCCAGATGGTCTGATTTCTGCCAAAGATATGCATTTGGGTGAAATAATATTCTAAGCTACCAACAGATGTGCACACCACTTATGAGTAAGAATGTGTAATGGACTGGCAACTCATGCAGACTGGTTCTCTGAATCATGCTCTTTTTTGCCAGTAGAGGTTCCCTCTCCCCAGGACACTCAATAAGTTAAAACAGTTCAAGATCAAGTTTAGTATAGTTACTATAGTATAGTGCTTGCTAACCATACACTTTAGAATATAAACAATCACATATTTAATCAATCTTTTTGACCAATTAAATTTACTATAACATATATAATGATTTACTAGAAAAATACTGATAAGCAAAGCAGTAAGACTGTAACTAAATAAGTGATACCAAATGACATAAAACAATGTTCCAGGAATTCTGAAAAAATCATGGCCGCAGTATGAGGTTAAAGTTTGTTGGACAGTCTTTAAATAACAACAGCCAAATATAGTCCATAAGAAGAGGGGAGAAAAGGCACCAGCATTGCACTGATAACATAAAATAGCAGACATTTTCATAACCTACTTCTGCTTCTTCACCTCCCAGACAGTAAACATTCTCCATCCTCCAGGTCTGCACTCCACTTAGCCAAATACTATGAAACAGGACAAAAGCTGAGCACTACAATTAATCACCATTTAGCCCCATCCTTCCTCTGACCACAAAGCTGACCCCAAAAGCTGGAAGTCAGCACACCGCAAATGAGGTGACACAGTTACTGCAAAACCAAAACCACACCCCTAAATGCCAAACATTCTTCTCACTCCTCACTCAGTTCAGTGCAGCAATGGCAACAGATGACATGAATGTGAGCCACACACACGCACGCACATGCACACGTTTCACACACACACACACACACACACACACACACACACACACACACACACACACACACACACACACACACACACACACACACACACACACACATGCACACACATGCGCACACGCGCACATGCACGCACCCACACACAGATTAAAAAATCCATAATTCATCAAAGCAAGAAACTCAATGGTGTGGCATTCATTTGCCGCCATTGTTGGTAGTGTTACTGCATCAGTTCTTATGGAATGAATGAAAGAATGTTAAAAAACATATCCACATGTACTTACAAACTAGTTTTTCATATCTTTATAAAGGAAAGCTATAATTGCAAAGTACATTGCAAAGGTAAGGGAAAAACAGCTCTTGTACTTTACAAAAAAAAGCACCTAAACAGGCATGTCTAAGGGTCAGCTTCCGGTGATTTTGCTTGTCCACCTGGTGAATCTGGGCATACTGGGGCATACTGGGACAATGCAGCAACTGCCTCATGTACACAGACAACCCTCTCCTCCTACCACCCAGCACTACAACCTGTGAGAGAGGCACTTACATTACATAGCCAAACTGGAAGCAAAGCTCTCTCCAGCCAAGATTGTGCTAGACAGTCAAGAGGAGAAGGCTAACACCTGCACCACACCTCAAGCAACACATAGCCCTTCAAAACCCACACCATCAACACCCTTACATAGCAACACTAAACCCACATATGCTGAGGCCCTTAACATTAACCTGCCCAAGCAACAAGAACCTCCAAAACTGAAACGCAAACACCAGTCACAACCAAAGTGACACATAGCTCACAACACCAGTGTGCCACTCAACAACAGCCCCTAAGGCAAGACAATGTACCCAACACTCTAGTCATAGGTGACTCTATAGTCAGGCACAGTGATGTCCCATTCACCAGTCTGAACAAGGAGAAAATTACAGTCAGCTACCTGTCGGGTGCCAGGATCCACCACATAACACATACACTCAAGTCACTCCACAACAAGTACAAATACAACTCTGTCATTGCCTTTTTTAGGCAAGGTTCAAAGGACAAAACCACCACAGTAACAGGTACAAGTATGCAAAATCTGAAGGTAATGCTACTCAATGCTAGAAGTCTAAACCTCAAAATGCACTCTCTCAAGGCACTCCTAAAAATGGAGAACATCAATACCTGTGCAGTAACTGAAACCTAGTTCAAGGCTTCAGAGAGCACCCCTGCAATACCAGGCTACAACTCTTATCACACTTTTTGGCTACCAAACCAAGACCAAAATACTAAAGGTGGAGGAGTGTCCATATTCACTAAGGATATTCACACCTCCAGGCTAGTTGCTCAACACAATGCCTCTGAAATTCTCCAGCTGCAACTAACACTAGGTAAGACTGCAATCCAAATTGTAGCCCACTACAAATCCTCCACCATGCCCCAAGATTCTCACTACACTTTTCTAAACATACTGGAAAATATTAAGATACAACCAAACACCCTAATAATGGGAGATTTCAACTGCCTTGTCATTAACTGGGAAAACTACTCGGGTTCCAACATCTTTTCCCAACAGCTCTTGGAATTCATAAATTCCAACACCCTGGATCAACTAAGCCATAGTCCCACCAGGGGCTCGAATATAATAGACCTGGTCATTACCAACATAGGAGATAGATGCTCCACACCAGTGGTCACACTTTCATTGTTCAGGTCTGCCATAAGCAAATCACCCTTGACATCCACATCCCACCCCCACCCCACAGTAAGGAAACCTCCATAAAAAACTTCTTAAAAGTCAACTTCACGCTACTCAAGTCAAAAGTGACAAACTTCATGACACCCATGCAGACGGGATCTGAAAGTGTGACTGCTGAATCCTACACTAAGGCACTGTACAAGCACATCCACTCATGCATGAATTGTGCCATCCCAAATAGAACAAAGATGCTCACCGCCAAAAAAAGGAAGCCAATCTGGTGGTCCCCTGCCATAAGCAAACTATACAACAAGAAGAAACTGTTGCAGAAAAGAGGAAAATCCCAGGATGCTAAAAACTCCCTTACCAGCCTCAGTAAGAAGCTGAGATCCCTCATAAAATCCTTCAAAGCTAGTTATGAAAATAAAATTGCCAAAGATTCCAAAGACAACCACAAGGCATTCTATAGTTATGTCAAGAATCTAAATGGCAATGCTCAGATCTCTTCTGAGCTACAACAGAATGGCATTAAATATATTGATCCCAAGGATATTGCCAATATCCTGGCAGATCGATTTAGTGCCAACTTCACCCCTCTCTCACCCCCTAAAGGGCCCATCTCAATACCTAAAGGTTGCCAAATTCTGGTAATCACAGACACACAGGTAGAAACTGCACTCTCCAAAGCTAAGAATACAGCATCCATGGGACCAGATGACATCCTGGGCTGTGTACTACATGAACTACAAAATGAAGTGGCACCTCACCTAAGCGTCATGTTTAATCATAGCCTCATCTCAGGCTTCATGCCCACTGAGTGGCGCACAGCTACAGTTAACCCACTCCACAAGGGGGGAGCCACCTTGGATCCCGGGAACTACCGTCCCATCAGTCTGACGAGCCTCATCTGCAAGGGCATGGAACGCATTATCATGGAACTTATAAACAAAGACATTGGCAACCTTCAAACACTGGATCCCACTCAGTTTGGGTTCTTGAAGGGCCGATCTTGTCTCCTGAAGCTGATTGACTTCTTTGAATCAGTCTCCAGAGCTGTGGATGAGGGTAAGGCAGTCCACACAGCCTATATGGACCTCACCAAGGCCTTCAACACCATCCCCCAATCTGTAATCATAGATGCATTTACTAAGCTGGGCATTAATTCCTACGTCACTCAATGGGTTGCCAAATGGCTTACTGACAGAACCCAGACTGTAAAAGTAGCCAACTCCAAATCCAGCTCCAGACAAGTGACAAGTAGAGTATGTCAGGGTTCAGTCCTGGGACCATTCTTGTTTGGCATCTACTTCTCTGCAGTACAGGCCAACACTAAGGGAATCTGGTTAACAAAGTTCACAGATGATTGCAAATTGGGAGCCATTATTGAATCCCCAAATGATGTGGATATTCTACAAAAGGGCCTTACAGAAACAGATGCTTGGTGCCAGAGCCGTGGGCTTAAACTTAATGCCAAGAAATGTACAGTTATCCCTTTTGGGAAAAAAAACATGTAACCATGAATTACCACATAGGTGGCAGTACACTAAACACTGAAAGAGTGATGAGAGACTTAGGGAAACAGGTGGACAGTGGTCTCACCTTCGATAACCACATCGCCAGAAAAGTCAAGAAATCCTTCTATGTGGCACACCTCATCACTAAGGGCTTTTCATCCAGAAAAAAGGAGGTCATTGTCCCACTGTACTCATCCCTCATTAAACCCATAATAGAGTACAACGCCCCGTTTGGTATGTACCTCACAAGACATCTGCAACAGCTGGAAAGGCCGCAGAAATACCTCACTAAAAGAATCTCAGACCCAAAGCAGATGCCCTGTGCTGACCATCTAAAAAAACTCCAGCTATACTCTGTGGCATATTGTCTACTCAGAGGCAATCTCTGCTTAACATACAAGGCCATGTCAAACCCTGAGCTGTTGGACATGCTCCACTTAAAGAAATCCCAATCTCTCAGAGGCACACGCTCCAGGGATCTAAACCTTGTCATCACAATAAACAAAACATGCTGGAGGGATAGGTTTCTGACCCAGAGGCACCCCATACTCTGGAATAGACTGCTCATACATGTCAAGCAGAGTGCCTTCTTGGGCCTCTTCAAAAGGAACCTTGACGATTGGATGGGAGATAGGAAATTCACCCCAGGGATCATGGCAATCGCTCTGCTTGACAGGGTCCAGGGAAGTAAATATTGTGGGAAGAAATATCCAGGCAATTGTTATGGCCAGGCTTGTATAGGCCCTAGGGCCGATAGCCTAGTACCAACCTATGAACCTATGAAAAAAATGCTGTACCTGTTGTATAACCTAATTTGAAATGCCGAAAAAATGACATCTTATATAGTAGGATGCAGAGGGAAAGAAAAGGTGAAAAATAAATTAATGTTGTTGTGTCTTTTGGCTTTTCCCAGTTAGGGGTCGCCACAGCGGAACTCCAGTCCGCTAATGATTGGCAGTTGATTTCTACATACCAAGTTGCCAGCTGTGCAAAAGCCGAGTACACATAAACACGGATTATCATCCCAACAATTACTATTACAGTCAGAGATGCTACCCACCGATGTCCCTGAGAAAAGAAGTAAACACTGATTTGTTCTGGCATTAAGAATCCACTTTAATAAATAAATAAACAAACAAGCATACAGATAAACAAACCTCTCACATAAGTAAAATATTCTCGTTGATCGAAAACTGTCTACCATTTATAAACAGTACCAGGATTCAGTACATCAGATGGCTAGCACAGAACAATTGTGACATATGAAAATGCATTCATAGGTAGCTACTAAGCATGTGGTCCAGGAGACCACTGATGAGCCTAGGCCAGTTTCCTTATTGCTGCTGAGCACTGCCTGGTTAAGTGACTTGCTCAGAGTTAGAGAACAGGCAAAGGGTCTCCTAAAAGGAAGCATTTTTTTTTAAAGAAATATAGCCTGAATCCTTTGTGCTGACTGCCTGACTATAATATGATACACATTGTGACCTATATTTATGAGTGCAAAGTGCTGAGCATGTCTCAGTGTACACCACTGTTTAAGGCATTAGAATTAATTCATTATATTCACAAGATCCTGTTACAAGCAGGGAATTAGAGTAATTAGAAAGGCTGGAAATGTCAGCAAAAATGTAATGCCAAATAAACATTTTCACCACAACCAATAAAAAAACTTATATCTGAGCCCTCCAACATCAATAAAACTAACATTAATTCAGATGGAGTTTGTCCTTTGATTTTGTAATGCATCAAAATCCCTCTATGGAGAACACGCATATTTCTTTCTGTTCTCTGTAGCATCATGACTGGGAAGCATTACACATTCATGCACCCAAGCCCTAATACTGACACACAGAATTACCAATAAGAATTGGTGAGTACACCCCTTACTGCAGTGTTGCACATAATGAAAAGGTGAATGGAATTTCTAGGCTTCTAGAGATTATATTACTGTCTGTACATAATGGGTATTGGATTCTTCAGATAGTTTCTAAGTAAGCTATCGGGATACCAGCACTACTTTGTGTTCTGGATTGTTGGTTGCCATGAGTGTAAATGATGCGGTCATCTGGTATTGCTTTGTCATTACATATTCTAGGCAATAATGCTCTCAGTTAATGTAGACTTGGCTTTAATTATCCTATCCAAAGGTGGTTTCCCTTTAAATGAATTTATAAAATCCAAATAGGGTAAACAGAAGCTGTATTTTTGTTACATCTTCCTTCCAAATGGAAACTTTTCATAGATCTCCCTTGAGGGATTGTGTTGTGAGATAAAATATTATACAAGCTTTAACAACCAATAGAGTGGGAGTTACAGGGAAGCCACAGTCATCAGTCCTTCCACTCACTGAAGGTCTGTGTGTGTGAGTGTGTGTGTGTGTGTGTGTGTGTGTGTGTGTGTGTGTGTGTGTGTGTGTGTGTGTGTGTGTGTGTGTGTGTGTGTGTGTGTGTGTGTGTGTGTGTGTGTGTGTGTGTGTGTGTGTGTGTGTGTGTGTGTGCACATTGAATGGACAAAATATTGATGTAGGTAATGGCAATGTAAAAATGTAGAAAAATGGAACATTGACAAGTATTGCACTTGCTCCAAGTATTAACCTTAAAGCAGGAAAAAACAAAAGGAAGTATTTTTACAGGCCTTGCACCCTCTACATGTGGGACTGTTACCACACTCCCTTTAAAAAAATATATAGTCTAACTCCAAGATTGCACAATCCCAGGGAAAAGGGTATATTCAGTCTCACAAAAGTCAACCATCTATTTTTGTCAGCCAAATGGAGTTAACAAAACAGATGTCAACATTTCTGAGTTTTGATCAAAAGTATTAAACACACACACTCATACAGTGGCGTCGCTACAGTTTGTGCTCTCCCGGGCTATCTTTGAGTTTGCTGATCCTCCCCCTTCACAAAATCATGCTCAAATGGGGCCCTCATACACAGCCCCCCCAGCAGCCATTCCAGTGTCCCATTACTTGGCTATTTCTCCCCATTTACCATGAACACTGTAATGGGCATACTATTTTATGTTTTACTTCTGCGACGATTGTTTGGATTTCATTTAAACTTTTATTTTAAATTTTATAGCACAAACACCAATAGACATCTGCTAAAACAAAGCAATACAGATCACAATGAAAACGGACTTAGCATTAAAAGTTTCCTGTCGTTGAAGCTGACATTCATTGAAACAGCATTGAAATCCACATTCAAAGAAAATGCATCTGACCAGTGGCGGATAAAGTTTACCTTTGAGCTGTTTTCAAATCATAGACCCCTTGCACACATATTCAGGACCATACAAACACACATGTGTTCATTGATTCATCTTCCTGACTGTATTAAATTATATTCCTTATATAATACAGCACACTTGTTAGAGTCACACTTTTTAAGTGTGTTTTAAATTTATTGTTTTGAATATTTTTCCAGTAAGCAATGAAACAAAATGCATGAACCAATAATGACAAAACTGCCAAATTCAGAACATTTCCATCATAAAAGTCTCTTCAAATTTATGTCATTACAATCCACTAATGTCAGTAAATATACACAATCTCTGCAGAAGTAAAAGTGTCTTAATAATTCCACATTAAAGAGATCTGTAACTAATGAAGAGGTTGCTGCTAGCAGACAACTTTATATTTCATTGTTTCATCTAGAAATAAAGTGACTGTTGCCCTTGAAGAATAAATTGCCCATGTTACATTAAAAAACGATAAGCTAATAATATTACAATAGGGAATGGATGGCAAACTGATAACAGGTTCATAGTTCCTAGGTATCTCCTATAAAGGAGGACATTCGCAGGACTGCAGCATCCACCCTCTTTAAAGTGCAATGCAGTACAGTATTATCAATCCATTTAAATACTGTGGAAGGTGAACCCACAGCTTTCTCCATCAAAAGCAAGTGCACTACCTGTTGTGCTACAAACAGACATAGCATGAGCAGCGCTAAACTTCTCTTCCCCTGAAGCTCTCAGCTCCTTGTAAAATACACTTGACACTCAACTATATCGCTCAACTTTGCAGTACAAGAAATCTGGAAAGAGCCAAAATTTATGGGAAGGGAGCAAAGGCCTTAAACCAGGGACACATTTTAAACATTGCTTGAATAATTTTAGAAAGCTGCTAGAATAAAATGTTTTGCGTTACCATGCATTTCCTGAAAGATAGCCATTTCAGTTTCATTCTTCTTATAACTATTTAGTGAATTCAGTTCTCAGTGATTTGCCAGAAAACCACAAATGTTAAGAGGAACATACCAAATGGAATGAGGCAAACATTCCAGACATTCTATAAAAATCTGGACAATTAAGAGCTATGATCTTAACTCCTTGAATCACAAGTGGTGGTTTGGGTAGAAAATTCAGACTCTTGCTTATTTCACCTGAGGTACAGGATTTGAGGCTGAGTAATGCTAACCACCAGGTTTACCTAAGTGGGCATTTTAGTTAAACATGGACATTACACATATACATATGTATTTTTTATATTTTTGATGTAAATTGTTTCTCTGCATAATGTTTCGGTGTTGGTGTCAGATATATGATTCCTGTTGGGAAAGCATTTTGCATCCAGAATGTAAGCTAAGTACTTAATAATGACTACGAACACACACACACACACACACACACACACACACACACACACACACACGCACACACGCACACACGCACACACGCACACACGCACACGCACACACATGCACACATGCACACACACATGCCCACATACACATCCTTGTAAGACTAATTTGCTGCTACTGCAGTTATATATTTAGTTTTTTTTGCTTTTTCAGACCCCTAACCAACTTTTTTAGAACACCATTTGGCAAGCAAAAAGTAAATAACCGCAGTTAAAGATTTCAGTCGCAGCACACAGATTTTGTATCAGAGTAAGTGTACTTCTTTCTTATTGGGTTCTTCCTGCACATTAATTCAGCTGTTTGTGCATCATGTAACTAACGGAAATCACTGATTCTAAACGCCAGTTTTGTAATGTAAGTCAGTTATCCCATAGATCAAGATGGATGCTACAAGGAACAGTTTAGATGGCAATCTTAGCCCTCTTAAAAGCTTTGTTCCATGGTGCAATAAATTAAGAAATGCAATGATGTTTGGATCACTTTGTTTTAAATGATAGCAAGGCTAAAAGGAAGACTTGCATCTGGCTAGTTTTCTTCTGAAATAATACGCAATTTTTTTACCCATTTAAATTTTGAGGGTTTTTGTTAGGAGTAATATAGTTAATATTTACATTGTTAGATTTCATCAGGTGAATGCAGACTAACTGTAAAGTATAATATTTTGATATACTTTTCCTTAGCTTTTTAAAGTTTTGTTAGAACATAGTTCTATAGCTGTAGTCATACTTTCACTATGCAAGGTTAATGAAGTGTTAATGATTACACTATTTACTTAACCATTTTGACTCGCTTGTTTGGACTGTACTACAAGCGTAATCTGTGAGGTGGTGCACATACATGAGATATGATTGGGCATTTTTACTAGCTGTTTTATGTTTTTCTGTGAAACATAAGATGATCACAAGATATCTATCTATCTAATTATTTAATATGAGAAAAGTTTTAAATGTTAGTAAAAGATAAGCAGGGTACACATAGGAGGTATTGAAATAAAGCTCTCAAAGAATTACAGTGTGAGTTGTCTGATGAGCCTGGGGCAGCAGGACATTCCTTTAAATATTAACATGCATTTGAACCCCCAGAAAAAATGCAGGAGCAATTTGTTTTATTGTGAAGTGCTAAAGTGATAAAACATAATATTACCAGAGGTTCCATAGAGCCTAACAATACATTGCCAAAATAAACATATGGAGGCTTTTTTCAGAGTAGCTAAGTGGCTAAAACAAAGCCGAACTGTCCCAAATATTGTACCCTGTATGACTGAAGTAAAGCAATGGCAATAGATGAATGTGAGCCAAACACACACACACACACACACACACACACACACACACACACACACACACACACACACACACACACACACACACACATGCACACACACACATGCACACGGGCGGATATGTAAACACGCACGTGCACACAGATAAAAAATCCATAATTAATCAAAGCAAGAAAAGCAATGGTATGGCATTCATTTGCCGCCATTTTTTGGTAGTGTTACTGCATCAGTTCTTATGGAATGAATGAAAGAATGTTAAAAAAAATCCACATGTGCTTACAAACTAGTTTTGCATATCTTTATAAAGGAAAAAAATTCTGCACCTGTTGTACAACCTCATTGGAAATGCACAAAAAATTACATCTTATATAGCAGGATGCAGAGGGAAGGAGATGGTGAACAATAAATAAATCAATGTGCAAAAGCTAAATACACATATACAAGAATTATTATCCCAACAATTACCACTACAATCAGAGATACCACCCACCGATGTCCCAGAGAGAAGAAGCGAATACTGATTTGTTCTGGCAATAGGAATCCACTTCAGTAAATAAATAAGCAAACAAACATACAGATAAACAAACATCTCACATAAGGAAAATCCTCTCGTAGATTCAAAACTGAAGTCTAACATTTATAAACAGTACCAGGATTCAGTAAATCAGATGGATAGCACAGAACAAGTGTGATATATGGAAATGCATTCATAGGTAGTTACTAAGCATGTGGTCCAGGTCACCACTGATGAGCCTAGGCCAGTTTCCTTATTGCTGTTGAGCACTGCCTGTTTAAGTAACTTGCTCAGAGTTAGAGAACAGGCAAACAGTCTCCTAAAAGGAAGCATTTTTTAAAGAAATATAGCCTGAATCCTTTGTGCTGACTGCCTGACTATAATATGATCCACATTGTGGCCTATGATTATGAGTGCAAAGTGCTGAGCATGTCTTAGTGTACACCACTGTTTAAGGCATTAGAATTAATTCATTATATTCACAAGATCCTGGTACAAGGAGGGAATTAGATTCCGGATACTGGCTAAGGCTCTTGCCAACCCTATAGTGCCTTTTTTTAGGCAAAGTTCAAATGTCAAATTCACCACCGTAACAGGTACAAGCAAGCAAAATCTGAGGGTAATGCTTCTCAATGCTAGAAGTCTAAATCTCAAAATGCATTCACTCGAGGCACTTCTTAAAATGGAGAACATTGACATCTGTGCAGTGACAGAGACCTGGTTCAAGACTCCAGAGAGCACCCCTGCATTACCAGGTTATAATTCATACCACACCTTTTGGCCACCTAACCTGGACCGAAACACTAAAGGTGGAGGCGTGTCCATATTCATTAAGGATATCCACTCCTCCAGACAAGTTGCTCAGCATAATGCATCTGAGATTATCCAAGTGCAACTAACTCTGGGCAAGACCGCAATCCAAATTGTAACTTGCTATAGATCCCCCACCATGCCCCAGGATTCCCACTCTTCATTTCTTGATACACTGGAAAATATTAGGGTACAAACCCAACACCCTAATAATGGGTGATTTCAACTACCTCACCATTAACTGGGAAAACTACTCATGTACCAACTCTTTTGCTCAACATTTTCTGTAATTCATAAATTCCAATGCCTTCGATCAACTTATCCACAACCCCACCAGAGGCAGCAATATCCTTGACCTGGTCATCACCAACATGGACGAATGGTGTTCCACACCAGAGGTCAATTTCTCATTGGTCAGATCTGACCACAAGCTAATCGGCCTAGACATGCACATTCTGCCCCCACCCCCCCATTAGAGAAACCACCGTAAAATATTTCTCCAAAGCCAACTTCACGCTTCTTAAGACAGAAGTGGCAAACTTCACGACACCCATGCAGATGGACAACAGAGGTACGACTGCTGAATCCTACACAAATGCACTTTATAAGCACTTACATGAGTGCATGAATTGTGCTATCCCTAACAGAACCAAGATGCTGTCCTCCAAAAAAAGGAAGCCAATCTGGTGGTCCCCTGCCATAAACAAACTCTACAACAGAAGAAAGAAACTGTTGCAAAAAAGAGTAAAATCCCATGATTGGAGGAACTCCCTGGTCAGCCTCAGTAAGAAGCTGAGATCCCTCATAAAATCCTCCAAAGCTAGTTACAAAAACAAAATCACCACTGATTCTAAGGACAACCACAAAGCATTCTATAGCTATGCCAAGAATCTCAATGGCAACATTCAGATCTGCTCTGAGTTACAGCACAATGGCACTAAATATACAGAACCAACTGATATTGCCAACATCCTAGCAGATAGGTTCAGTGCTAACATTAGCCCTCTCTCACCCCTTAAAGGGCCCATCTCTATAATGGAAGAATGCAAAGTTCCTGTAATCATGGCTGCACAGGTAAAAACCACACTCTCCAAAGTCAAGAACACAGCATCCATGGGACCTGACAACATCCCAGGCTGTGTTCTACATGAACTACAGAATGAACTGGCACCCCACCTAAGCACCATGTTCAATCATAGCCTCACCTCAGGCTTTGTGCCCACTGAATGGTGCACAGCAATGGTTATCCCGCTCCACAAAGGGGGAGCCACCACAGACCCCGGGAACTACTGCTCCATTAGCCTAATAAGCCTGATCTGCAAGGCCATGGAACGTATCATTATGGAACTTATAAACAAAGACATTGGTAATCTCCAAACTCGGGAACCCACCCAGTTCAGGTATATGAAAGGCAGATCATGTCTCCTTAACCTGATAGACTTCTTTCAATCATTCACGAAAGTCATAGGCGAGGGTAAGGTGGTTCACACTGCCTATCTAGACCTCGCCAAGGCTTTTGACACCATCCCCCACTCTGGAATTATAGATACAAATCACTAAACTAGGTATAAATCCCTATGTCACAAGATGGGTTGCCAACTGGCTTACTGACAGAACCCACACTGTAAAGCAGCAGACTCCTAGACAGTAAACATTCTCCAGCCTCCAGTCCTGCACTCCACTTAGCCAAATACTATGAAACAGGACAAAAGTTGAGCACTACAATTAATCACCATTTAGGACCATCCTTCCTCTGACCATTAAGCTGACCCCAAAAGCTGGAAGTCAGCACACCACGAACGAGGTGGCACACTTACTGCAAAACCAAAACCACACCCCTAAATGCCAAACATTCTTCTCACTCCTCACTCAGTTCAGTGCAGCAATGGCAGATGAATGTGAGACAGACACACACACACACACACACACACACACACACACACACACACACACACACATGCATGCACACACGCACACATATACTTACATGGGTGCACGTACACATGCGCGTACACACACACTCAGATAAAAAAATCCATAATTCATCAAAGCAAGAAAGTCAATGCTGTGGCATTCATTTGCCACCATTGTTGGTCATGTTACTGCATCAGTTCTTATGGAATGAATGAAAGAATGTTAAAAAAAAATCCACATGTACTTACAAACTAGTTTTGCATATCTTTGTAAAGGAAAAGAATGCTGTACCTGTTGTACAACCTCATCTGAAATGCACAAAAAAATGACATCTTATATAGCAGGATGCAGAGGGAGATGGAAAGAGAAGGTGAACAATAAATAAATAAATGTGCAAAAGCCAAGTACACATAAACAAGGATTATCATAATTATCACTACAATCAGAGATACCACCCACCAGTGTCCCAGAGAGAAGAAGCGAACGCTGATTTGTCCTGGCATTAGGAATCCACTTCAATAAATAAATAAATAAACAAACATGCAGATAAACAAACATCTCACATAAGGAAAATCCTCTCGTTGATCCAAAACTGAGGTCTACCATTTATAAACAGTACCAGGATTCAGTACATCAGATGGATAGCACGGAACCAGTGTGACATATGGAAATGCATTCATAGGTAGTTACTAAGCATGTGGTCCAGGACACCACTGATGAACCTAGGCCCGTTTCCTTGTTGGCCCTGAACACTGCTTGGTTAAGTGACTTGCTCAGAGTTAGAGAACAGGCAAACGGTCTCCTAAAAGGAAACATTTTTTTTTAAGAAATATAGCCTGAATCCTTTGTGCTGACTGCCTGACTATAATATGATACACATTGTGGCCTATAATTATGAGTTCAAAGTGCTGAGCATGTCTCAGTATACACCACTGTTTAAGGCATTATAATTCATTCATTATATTCACAAGATCCTGGTACAAGCAGGGAATTAGAGTAATTAGAAAGGCTGGAATTGTTGGCAAAAATGTAATGCCAAATAAACATTTTTACCACAACCACTAAAAAACTTACATCTGAGCACTCCAACATCAATAAAACAAACATTAATTCAGATGCAGTCTGTCCTTTGATTTTGTAACTCATCAAAATCCCTCTGTGGGAAAACACATATTTCTTTCTGTTTTCTGTAGCATCATGACAAGGAAGCATTACACGTTCACACACCTGAGTCCTAATACTGACACACAGAATTACCAGTAAGAATTGGTGAGAACACCCCCTTACTGCAGTGTTGCACATAATGAAAAGGCAAACGGAATTTCTAGGCTTCTAGAGATTAGATTAATGTCTGTATATAATGGGTATTGGATTCTTGAGATAGTTTCTAAGTAAACTATGGTGATACCAGCACTACTTTGTGTTCTGGAAAGTTGGTTGCTGTGAGTGCAAACCATGCGGTCAGCTGGTATTGTTTTGTCATTACATACTCTAGGCAATAATGCTCTCAGTTATGTAGACTTGGTTTTAATTATCCCATCCAAAGATGGTTTCCCTTTAAATGAATTTATAAAATCCAAATAGGGTAGGCAGAAGCTGTATTTTTATTACATCTTGTTTCAAAATGGAAAAATTTCATGGATCTCCCTGGATGAGGGATTGTGTTGTGAGATAAAATATTATACAAGCTTTAACAACCAATAGAGTGGGTGTTACAGGGAAGCCACAGTCATCAGTCCTTCCACTCACTGAAGGTCTGTGTGTGTGCGTGTGTGTGTGTGTGTGTGTGTGTGTGTGTGTGTGTGTGTGTGTGTGTGTGTGTGTGTGTGCACATTGAAAGGACAAAATATTGCTGTAGGTAATGGCAATGTAAAAATGTAGAAAAATGGAACATTGACAGGTATTGCAGTTGCTCCAAGTATTAACCTTAAAGCAGGAAAAAACAAAAGGAAGTGTTTTTACAGACCTTGCACCCTCTACGTGTGGGGCTGCTACCCCACTCCCTTTAGTAAATTATATAGTCTAATTCCAAGATTGCACAATCCCAGGGAAAAGGGTATATTCAGTCTCACAAACGTCAGCCATCTATTTCTGTCAGCCAAATGGAGTTAACCAAACAGATGTCAACATTTCTGAGTTTTGATCAAAAGTATTAAACACACACATGCATACAGTGGTGTCGCTATAGTTTGTGCCTCCCCGGGCTATCTTTGAGTTTGCTGATCCTCCCCTTCACAAAATCATGCTCAAATGGGGCCCCACATACACAGCCCCCCCCTCCCCACAGGCATTCCAGTGTCCCAGTACTTGGCTATTTCTCCCCATTTACCACTAACATTGTAATGTGCATACTTTACTTCTACAATGATCATTTGGATTTCATTTAAACTTTTAGTTAAAATTTTATAGCACAAATACCGATAGACATCTGCTAAAACAAAGCAATACAGCTCACAATGAAAACAGACTTAGCATTAAAACTTCCCTGCCCTTGAAGCTCACATTCATTGAAACAGCATTGAAACCCACATTTAAAGAAAATTCATCTGGTCAGTGGCAGATAAAGTGTACCTTTCAGCTGTTTTCAAATCATAGGCTCCTTGCACAGATATTTAGGACCATGCAAACATACATGTGTTCATTGATTCACCTTCCTGACTGTATTAAATTATATTCCTTGTATAATACAGCACACTTGTTAGAGTCACACTTGTTTAAGTGTGTTTTAAATTTATTGTCTTGAATATTTTTCCAGTAAGCAATGAAACAAAATGTATGAACCAATAATGACAAAACTGCTAAATTCAGAACATTCCATCGTAAAAGTCTCCTCACACTTCTGTCATTACAATCCACCAATGTCAGTAAATATGCACAATCTCTGCAAATGTAAAAGTCGTCTTAATAATTCCACATTAAAGAGATCTGTAACTAATGAAGAGGTTGCTGCTAGCAGACAACTTTATATTTCATTGTTTCATCTAGAAATAAAGTGCCTGTTGCCCTTGAAGAATAAATTGCCCATGTTACATTAAAAAATAATAAGCTAATAATATTACAATAGGGAATGGATGGCAAACTGATAACAGGTTCATAGTTCCTAGGTATCTCCTCTAAAGGAGGACATTCTCAGGACTGCAGCATCCATCCTCTTTAAAGTGCAATGCAGTACAGTATCAGCAATTAATTTAAATACAGTGGGAGTAGAACCCTCAGCTTTAGCCATCAAAAGCAAGTACACTACCTGTTGTGCTACAAACAGACATAGCGTAATTAGCACTAAACTTCTCTTCCCCTGAAGCTCTCAGCTCATTGTAAAATCCACTTGACACTCAACTATATCTCTCAACTTTGCAGTACAAGAAATCTGGAAAGCGCCAACATTCATGGGGAGGGAGTCAAAGGCCTAAAACCAGGGACACATTTTAAACATTGCTTGAATAATCTTAAAAAGTTGCTAGAATAAAATGTTTTGTGTTACCATGCATTTCCTGAAAGATAGCCATTTAAGTTTCATTCTTCTTATAATTATTTAATGAATTCAGTTCTCACTGATTTGCCAGAAAACCACAACTTTTAAGAGGAACATACCAAATGGAATAGCAAACATTCCAGACATTCTGTGAAAATCTGGACAATTAAGAGCTATGATCTTAACTCCTTGAATCACAAGTGGTGGATTGGGTAGAAAATTCAGACTCTTGCTTATTGCACCCGAGGTACAGGAGTTCGGGCTGAGTAATGCTAACCACCAGGTTTACCTAAGTGGGACATTTTACATACACATGAACATTACATATATACATATGTATTTTTTATATTTTTTATGTAAATTGTTTCTCTGCCTAATATTTCAGTGTTGGTACCAGATATATGATTCCTGTTGGGAAGCATTTTGCATCCAGAATGTAAGCTAAGTACTTAATAATGACTACAAACACACACACACACACACACACACACACACACACACACACACACACACACACACACACACACACACACACACACACACACACACACACACACACACACACACACACACACACACACACACACACACACACACACACACACACACACACACACACACACACACACACACACACACACACACACACACACACACACACACACACACACATCCTTGTAAGACTAATTTGCTGCTACTGCAGTTATAGGTTTTGTTTTTTTTCTCTTTTTCAGACCCCTTACCAACTTTTTTAGAACCAAATTTGGCAAGTAAAAAGAAAATAACAGCTGCAGTTAAAGATTTCAGTCACTGTTGGTGGTATCATCTTAAGGGTAAGAAAGTCGAGTTAGACATACATTACAGAGGAAAATAAACACACGTGAAGGCAATCAATCTGGTTAAAAATGGAAGAGGGGAACAACCCTCATTTCCTCCTTTATTATAAAGCACATGGCCATGTGACCTCTCTTGATCTCTCCACACCAACAACGTCAGTATAAGAGCACACATATGATCATTCACTCTTTTTTATTATTATCAGCCAACACCCCCACTTGCTCTTACACTGTATACAAATATATTTTAAGAACATATTTTTGGATAACTTTTCCTTCACATTCCAAATACGTAATACATGAACTTTTCAATCTTTGATTTCATAGCAGATTTAGTAAAGATATCTGCAACCATGTCCATTGTCGGGCAATATTTAATGCTTATTTTGTCATCATTAAGTGCTGACCTGACAAAATGATACTTAATGTCAACATGTTTACATCCCTGTTGGCTTACTGGATTCTTTGACAAAGCGATTGCTCCTTTATTGTCCTCAAATATTGTTACTGGCACATACCTGCACTCTCCATCCATTCCACTCAACAGCTGCACAAGGTACAAACTCTCCTGTGTTGTTGCTGCCAATGCCATGTACTCTGCCTTACATGTAGATAAAGCTACCGTTTGTTACTTCTTCGATTTCCATGAAATAATTGGCCGGTCTCTATTGAGGCTAAAGCAATAACCTATTGTACTACGTCTATCGTTTTGATCTGTTGCCCAATCTGCATCACTGTATGCTACAAGCTGAAGTTTCCCTTCACTTTTCTTGTACACAGCTCTCTGTCCAATGTACCTTTTAAGTATCTTAACACATGTTTGGCTAGAGTTAAATGAGATTCACTCGGTTGTGTCAAATATTGTGAAAGTTTACTTACAATCCAGCTAAGAACAGGTTTCGTGCTTGTCATAACATATATAAAACTACCCACAAGCTCACAATATTTTCTTGGATCTGTAGATTCACTGTCACATTCAAAGTTTGTTTTTTGTTCTGAAGGGGTACTTCTTACTTTACAATTAGACATACCAACTTTCTCAGGAATTTTCATGATGTACCTCTTTTGGTTCATCTTTACTTCACCACTGTTCTGGGTAAAGTCAATGCCTAGAAAATGTCTTAGCTTTCCCAAATCTTTCATTTTAAATTTAGCTTTGAGCATTTCCTTTACATCTTTTAGTGATTCATTGTCACTAGCTGCTATAATGAGATCGTCAACCCATATAATTAGGACTGTTTTCTCATTTTCAGCTTGTCTAGTGTTAAACAGTGATCTGCGGCATTTTGGATAAAACTATTTTCACAAAGATAATCCTGCAACATTTTGTTCCAGTTACACCCTGATTGTTTCACTCCATATAATGACTTATTCAGTTTACAAACCAATTTTTCATCATTTGATTTATTTTCAAAAACTTCAGGTTGCTCCATATACACCTCACAGTCAATAGGAGCATGTAAATAGGCCATTTGTACATCTATCTGGTGCAATTCTTTTTTTTTTCAATAATAAATCTTTATTGTTTTATAATTTTCAATACAAATTTAAAACAAATACAAAACAAAAAAAAAAGAATGCCAACTAATGTATCTAACAATAACACCATAACATATATACAATATTTACATGAATGCTTCCAACTGTAACACAAGTTTATACAATAAAATATCAAAATAATTGAGATTGGTTCAAGTAATAGAAAATTTGTTGTTACAAAATCCGCTTACAGTGTATAAATAACTTATAATACGTTTAGGTTTAAGATATTACACTAATATAATATTAAACACTTGTTCCCATATTTTTGGATTATTAATATTTTTATTATGTTGATATAGAAGTAATTTGTGGGCTAATATATGTCTCATTGCTAGAATTTTAAAGTTATCCCACGAAGTTTGGGATGGGTTTAACCAATTAGTAGCTATATAAAGTTTCATTAATAAAAAGATATTAATAAATATGATACTTTGTGATCTAGAAAGTTCTTTTGGAGGGATATGCAAAATCATACATTTCCATGAAAGTGTTGTACTTTGATGACCCACCTTTTGAAGTTGTATCTTTAAAGAATTCCAAAGTTTATAAATACATTTGCAGCTCCAGAACATATGGAGAAGATCAGCAGGTTGGTCTTTATAGTATGGACAATTTGGAGAGTTTTTTGAATTGAATTTATGCAGGCTAAGGCGTGTATAATATGCATTATTCCATATCATAAGTTGAGTATACATCAACTTTTGAAGAGAAATAGATTTTGATATCAATTCAATTGCTTTTATTATTTGTCTTTCTTCTACTAATGGGATTTTCTCTTTCCAATATTTCGATAAAAGAACTTTATCCTGAAATTTAAACACCTTTATTAATTTACTTGCTGCGGTTATAAATTTAACATCTTGTTGAAGAGCTTGCCACAAATGTGAGCATTTGGTTAAATCTTCATCTCTGTGTTTGAAATTCTTAAAGTAACTTATAGAGAGTTCCCTAACTTGTCTCAAAATGACTAGATAATTTTTAGGTAAGTTTACTTCTTGTCTTATTTGATTAGCTGAACATTTGAGATATGTATAAATGTCAATTAAAGTTAGATTAACTATTAATGGGAAATTTTTAAGATCTATTAATTGATTATTTAATCTCAAGTTAGGATTCCTATGAAAGGGTTGAAAGACCATCATATATTGAACAAGATCCAATGATTGAAATAAATGTTGTATAGATGTTATATATATTTTAAAGTGGTCCATTATCCCATATAATTTCAACTTGTCTTTTCCTAGAAAAGGTAGTGCTCTAGGATTAATATTCAAATTTAAGATATGTTTATAGTTCAAAATTACCCATGTTGGTGCCCACTTAATGCTGCATACATCATAATTAGCAATTATTAGGAGTCTATTAGAGTTTATTATTAAATAGTAAATTTCAAAATTTGGTAAATCCAATCCCCCTCTATTTTGGGGTCATTAATTTATCATATGATATCCTGTTTTTTCTTGGCTCCCAAATGAATTTAGCCGATTCTTTATGAATTTGTTTAAAAAATTTTTTCGAGATTACCACTTGAGCAGATCTAAAAATATATAATAATCTTGGTAATATATTCATTTTAATAATTGAAACTTTCGCTAATACTGGTAATTTTAAATTCTTCCATCTCCCAAAATCAGATATTATTTGCTCCCAAACTGTTTTAATATTAATAGTATAAAAATCTTTATCATCTGTAGAGAAAACAATACCCAAGTATTTAATGTTATCTTTGAACATTCCCTGTCCCACCAGTGGCAAAAATGAAAAAGGTTTGGGAGTTCTTAAGGGGAAAATATTCATTTTTTTAAGATTAATTTTGTAGTTAGATACTTCTGCAAAGACCTCTACTGCTTTTCATAATTTTTTAGTGTCTGAAATTGGAGTTGTACAATAAATATCGAGATCATCCGCAAACGCCGCCATTGATATTTTTGTTCCATAAATTATTGGGGCATTATGGTATACAGTCTGTTTAATATATAAGAATAAGGGTTCAAGATATATATTAAATAGTAAAGGGGACAAAGGACAACCCTGACGTGTTCCATTTTTAATCTGCTTTCTTTTAGAGAAATTTTTATTAATGTATAAAGTTGTATAAGGATTGCTATATAAAATTTTTGACATTCGAAGAAATTCTTGGGATATATTAAAGTATGGTAAAGTATCAAACAAAAAATTCACATCAACCCTATCAAACACCTTCTGTGCATCAATTATAAGTGCATAAATATTAAGATTTTTCTGTTTAGCATAAGCTATCAGCGTATGAAGTGTAAGTGTATTGTCACTAGTTTGCCTAGTAGCCATAAAACCAGCTTGTTCCTTAGATATTATTTGATTCATTCGTTTTTTTAATCTACTGGCTAGAATAGAGATCAAAATTTTCATATCTACATTTATTAATGATATTGGTCTATAATTGTCAGGGTTTTGGGGGTCAGAATTAACTTTAGGTATAAGAATAGTTTTTGAGGCATTAAAATGATGATCATTAATTTTATTCTTAATTATATAATTAAATACACGCGAGAGTATTTTATCAAAAATATCATCAAAAATTTTATAAAATTCCATCGCCAAACCAGCAGGACCCGGTGATTTATGCAATTTCATATGTTTAATTATATATATTACTTCTTCATTAGATATTGGTTTAATCAGGTCCTTTTGAAAATTATCATCTATTTTCGGAAAGTTAATTGTTTGTAAGAATTCTTTATTGATCCTATGTGAGAATAAATCTTTTTGCTCACCATATATACTAGTATATATCTGTTCAAAAATATTAATTAATTTTAGAGTAAGTTGTATTCTTATATTGTATTTCCGAAATTTGTACAGCTGTTCTCGATTGATTAATGATTCTAGCAAATGCCCTTGATGGTGTTTGAACATAGTTGGCATATCTCGCTAACATCCTATGTTCCTGAAATGTCAATCTATTATTTTGAATTAAGAAGAGATCCTTTTGGCATTTAAGTAATTCCATCTCTGTTTGAGTATTAAAATTCTGGATCAATTCTTGATCAAGTATCTTAATTTTAGCTTCCAATTTCTGAATATCTCTATTTTGCATGTTTTTATAATATGCAGCTTTTTGCAAAAAGATCCCTCTTACTTGTGCTTTAACTGTCACCCATTCGATATCAGGTGCATGTTGTTGTTTCTCCAATCTAGCCAATAGATCCTCGAGGTAAACTGTAATTTCATGTATTATTTCCTCCTTATTTAACAGATTTGGGTTAAGAGACCAATTATAATTTCTTTGCCGCAGGTTATCTCTAGGTTCTTTATTGAAACTTAATGAGATTTTTGAGTGATCTGATAAATAGCGTGCATGTATAGAGACTAAAGGTTCAAAATTAGTCATTGTTCCTGAAATCAAAAAGAAATCTATTCTGGAGCACATTTTATGACATGTTGAATAAAAAGTATAATTATTTGTACTACCAGGGCTATTTAAATATTTAAAAGGGTCATACAGTTGAAAATCTTCCTTTATATCACTTATTGCTATTACTGCTTGTTTATTAAATGAACCAAAACAGTGGATAAATGCACCAAAAATAAAACGATTAAAACCTCAAAGGTGCAAAATGAGAGACCAGGATACTTTCCACAACCGATTTTATTGTCCAATGAATACGAATTCAAAATACGCCAAAACATAAAAAAACATTAATGCCTTAAATGTTCACCACAGCGTTTTCGTCTTGTTACATAGACTTCCTCAGATGACCAACATTTTAAAAAAAAACTATATTTAAACTAAAGCAATTACGTAATTAAGTGATTGTTGAACTGATTGAATTATATTTTAAAAAACCACACACATAAAATACTGAAAAATGGACATAACTTTATAACTTCATTATTAAATGCTCTTTGTGGACAAAATCTATCCAACTTCGGATTTTGATAAAAATTCCAGTCTCCTCCAATAAATATTTATTTATCATATTGTGTCAAAATCTGATAAAGTGATGTTATGAAAAGTTGTTGATTGTTACAAGGAGCATAAAGGTTTAAAAGTAAAATAGGTTTGTCAAACCGAGTGGAAGAAAGAATAACATAACACCATCTTCCTTCTTTATCTGTTTTCGAGTCTAAAATCTTCTCTTGATATTGAGTTTTAATAAGTATAGCTACCCCAGCACTGTTAGTTTTACCTTCTGAGGCTACAATTTCTCTGATCCATTTCCTTTTCTTAATATCAACCCATTGATCATTAGTTAAATGCATTTCTTGAAGTAGTATAAACGACGCCTTGGCCTGCAATAACAAATGCAAAAATAACTTCCTCTTTTTTAAGTTCTGGAGCCCTTTTATGTTCCATGAGTCTATTTCCCACATTTACTGAGTTATTTTGTATAATAGAAGTTTAAAAGGGAAAACATAAAATAAAGTCAAAATGATTTTAAAGACATATGTGATTTGGAAGCATTCTTGATATCCCGTCCTATACCAGTGCCTACCCACTCTATCCCCGGACCAGGACATATATAGGTCTTGTATAATGTAAAATACTAAAAGGGTCAAAGAGATAAACATGTGTAACGTCTTCAGGTTATAAAAACTTAAAAACATCCCATAAATATAACCTATATAAACTAAATTTACTTCTACAAAGTCTAATCTAAACATTCCCTACCAAACACTACTGTTCATCTACATCTCTTTTGTTAACTGTTATTTAAGTAAATCATACCGAAGATATAACATTAATGTGAAAAAAGCTTTCAGTCATTTTGATTAGCTAGCTATACACAAACAACATGAATCAAATATGTTAAACAACCAATGTCATTCTGGAAAATGAAAGTCCAACATATGAACAACATTGCCCTCCGTTATGTATGCATCAAATGAATCATGCTGCATAAGACTTTTGTTGTTATATTAAAAGCAAGTGTAATAAAATGTTCCTATGTGCTTAAGTTACTATGAAACATAATCTTTTAATGTTAATCATACTTTACAAAGCTTAAAACAGTTCACTTCAGATTTCCAAGCCTGGAAACCACACAGCTCGCTCGCGATGGGGGACAGTTAATGCAGCCGGACTTCTGGAAGCACCACAGTAAAATCCGCACCCTCTGCAGCATCCAAGGCATTTCCTGTCTCCTCGTCAGTGTAAACACTTCGTGAAAGCCATAATATTTAGATCCATCCATAGTAAATATTAACATATTAGGATATTTCATTTGAAATTTAATATGTTTATCAATAAGAAACGTACAATATGGAGATAAAGACTGTCTAGCTTGTCTGACTTGTAAAGGTAAATCCTGGGCCAGCGAAATTCTGTTATTATTCCACATAATATGTCCTCCACTTTTTTTGACTGTTATAAGAATTTTGCTGACATCTTGGTAATTAAGTATTTTAACATACACGGGTCTTGGACTGTTCGAAGCTTGTGATTCTCTCAGAGCTCTATGCGCCCTTTCTATGATTATTTGTTTTACCATGTCAGAGTCATTAAGAAGCACTGTAAGTATTTGTGTTATAGATGGGATTAACTCATTATACTGTATGGATTCTGGAATTCCTCTAATAATTATATTGTTCCTCCTGGATCTTGCTTCTAAATCAGTAATTTTAGTTTGAATAGCCAGAATGTCCAAATCATGAGTATCTGATTTTTTTGCAAGTAAAGTTAGTTTTTCTTCATTTTCTGATATCCGAGCTTCAGTCTTGTCCATTCTTTCAAGAATTTGGGTGCATGAAATTCCAAACATTTGTATTTCAGTAGTTAGTTCTTTCAGAGCTTCTTGAATAGGTAACAAGGCAGTTTTGATGTCTTCCATGTTTAGTACTCGATCAGGTGCGATGGGGGACAGTTAATGCAGCCAGACTTCTGGAAGCACCACAGTGAAATCCGCACCCTCTGCAGCATCCAAGGCATTTCCTGTCTCCTCGTCGGTGTAAACACTTCGTGAAAGCCATAATATTTAGATCCATCCATAGTAAATATTAACATATTAGGATATTTCATTTGAAATTTAATATGTTTATCAATAAGAAACTTACAATATGGAGATAAAGACTGTCTAGCTTGTCTGACTTGTAAAGGTAAATCCTGGGCCAGCGAAATTCTATTATTATTCCACATAATATGTCCTCCACTTTTTTTGACTGTTATAAGAATTTTGCTGACATCTTGGTAATTAAGCATTTTAACATACACGGGTCTTGGACTGTTCGAAGCTTGTGATTCTCTCAGAGCTCTATGCGCCCTTTCTATGATTATTTGTTTTACCATGTCAGAGTCATTAAGAAGCACTGTAAGTATTTGTGTTATAGATGGGATTAACTCATTATACTGTATGGATTCTGGAATTCCTCTAATAATTATATTGTTTCTCCTGGATCTTGCTTCTAAATCAGTAATTTTAGTTTGAATAGCCAGAATGTCCAAATCATGAGTATCTGATTGTTTTGCAAGTAAAGTTAGTTTTTATTCGATTTCTGATATCCGAGCTTCAGTCTTGTCCATTCTTTCAAGAATTTGGGTGCATGAAATTCCAAACGTTTGTATTTGAGTAGTTAAGTCCCTGGCTTTTGTTGTTCCTGTTGATTTACAATTTTTTGCCTTTTGGAAACTAGATCTTTCTCCGGTGACTGTAGTTCTGAAAGTTTTGTTTTAGTAGTAGTTGTGTCCATATTTTTTCCCCCTTTTGACATTTTATATCAGTACAGAAACTTAAAGTGCATAGAGCACACGGATTCTTTGTTTGATTCTCTCTTCAGAGCCAGCTAATCTACTATAATCCTGTTAAATATCGTCTTGATCTTCATTTTTTTCTCTTCCTGCAAGATAGTTAAGTGAAGTTGTAATTATTCTTTCGAAGATTTGCAGTTATAAAAGTCTTGGTATCACTTCAGGGTTTAGATTTCCTCAGGTTATATGAAGAGATGCCGTTCAGCAGTGCTTACAGAATGGCAGCCATCTTTGAATCCATATCTCTGGTGCAATCCTAAATTGTACTGAGTTACCATTTGCATTAGACTGCGTACAGATGTCATACTCGCAGTTGGTGCAAATGTTTCATTATAATCTATACCAGCAACTTGACTGTAGCCTTTAGCTACATATCTAGCTTTGTAAGTCTCAGTATTATCTGCATTGTCTTTTACAGTGAAAACCCATCTACCCCCCACTGCATTTTTATCTTCCGGTAGTGTGGTGAGTGTAAATGTGTTGTTTTCCTTTAAAGACTTAAGTTCCTCCTTAATGACTTTGACTCACTTTTCCGAATTAAACGAAGTCATGGCTTCCTTAAAGCTCTGCGGTGTGTTGGATATTAATTGGTAACAATAGTTAACATTAACTGTCACATAACCATTGTTTTCAACTTTACATTCATAGTCCTTCAAGTATGCAGGTGGTTTTCTCTCTCTCTCTTAGAATAGTGTGTATCCTGCCTTTCCTCTTCTTGCCTTATTTTTGTGTCTCCTTCATTCATTATAGATTCAGTGTGATTCACTTGTATTTCTTTTGTAATTTGACTATCAGCTTTTGATTCTGACATAACATGCACACTTCTGGTATTAAGATCTTTATCCATCACTTCTGGGTCTGTCTGAATCTGACATTCAGCTACATTCTTAGTAAAAAACTTGACTAACCTGTGTCTAAGGACCTTTCCTGTGTTTGGATAATAGACTAGATAAATTGGGCTGTTTTTATCATATCTGACAAAGATCCCCTTATCACATCTTGGGTCTAACTTTTTTTATCTTGTCTGTATGCACAACACACTGATCCAAATTCCACATCCTTGAAAGATAAGGTTTCTTCCCTGTTAGCATGAAGAATAGGGTCTGCCCCACACACCTATTATAACATCTGTTGCGAATAAAAGCAGCAGTCATTACTGTATATGTCCATAACTCTTTAGGTAAGTCACTCTCTATCAGCATACACCTTGCCATTTCGAACAGTGTTCTCCAATTTCTCTCTGCTGTCCCATTCTGATAGGGTGAATAAGGTGCGGATGTTTCGTGTCTTATAACATTTTTGCTCAATAGTGACTAAAAGTGTTTCGACATGAACTCAGTACCATTATCTGATCTGATACACTTTACCTTCCCATAAGGGGCTGGATCTGCAATAAACTTTTCAGTCGCCTTGACTGTATCACTCTTGACTTTCAGAAAGTAGACAAATATTACACCCGAGTAGTCATCAGTAAATGCTAAAGTGTACTTAAAGCCATGTTTTGCTACTGGCTCAATTGGGCCAGCCAAATTAGTATGGACTAGTTCATACACAACTTTTACTCTTGCATCTGGTTCTCTGTTTCTGCTCTGGACAAATTTCCCTTGCATACAGGTTTCACAATCTAGGTTAGGTCTTTCAACTTTACCTTTAATTTTCATTCCTTTTAGCACTTTTTCTAATTTTGACGCATCTTCGAAATTACAGTGACCAAGGACTTTATGCCATGCTTGAATGTCAAAACAGCTCTGAAATGCATCGTAATGTATCTCACTATTGTTTTCTTCATCATATGTGTCATAATAGAGTCAATCACACTCAATTATGTCAAACCTGGTGCCGTTTTTATATGTGTCTAAATAATAGAGTCGATCACATTCAATTATGTCAAACCTGGTGACGTTTTTATATGTGTCAAAATAATAGAGTCTATCACACTCAATCATGTCAAACCCGGTGCCGTTTTTATATGTGTCTAAATAATAGAGTCGATCACACCCAATTATGTCAAACCTGGGGCTGTTTTTATATGTGTCTAAATAATAGAGTCGATCACACTCAATTATGTCAAACCTAGTGCCGTTTTTATATGTGTCTAAATAATAGAGTCTATCACACTCAATTATGTCAAACCTGGTGCCGTTTTTATATGTGTCTAAATAATAGAGTCTATCACACTCAATTATGTCAAACCTGGTGCCGTTTTTATATGTGTCTAAATAATAAAGTCGATCACACTCAATTATGTCAAACCTGGTGCCATTTTTATATGTGTCTAAATAATAGAGTCTATCACACTCAATTATGTCAAACCCGGTGCCGTTTTTATATCTGTCTAAATAATAGAGTCTATCACACTCAATTATGTCAAACCTGGTGTCGTTTTTTATATGTGTCTAAATAATAGAGTCTATCACACTCAATTATGTCAAACCTGGTGTCATTTTTATAATTGTCTAAATAATAGAGTCGATCACACTCAATTATGTCAAACCTGGTGCCGTTTTTATATGTGTCTAAATAATAGAGTCTATCACACTCAATTATGTCAAACCTGGTGCCATTTTTATATGTGTCTAAATAATAGAGTCTATCACACTCAACTATGTCAAACCTGGTGCTGTTTTTATATGTGTCTAAATAATAAAGTCGATCACACTCAATTATGTCAAACCTGGTGCCGTTTTTATATTTGTCTAAATAATAGAGTCTATCACACTCAATTATGTCAAACCTGGTGCCGTTTTTATATGTGTCTAAATAATAGAGTCTATCACACTCAATTATGTCAAACCTGGTGCTGTTTTTATATGTGTCTAAATAATAAAGTCGATTGCACTCAATTATGTCAAACCTGGTGCCGTTTTTATATGTGTCTAAATAATAGAGTCTATCACACTCAATTATGTCAAACCTGGTGCCGTTTTTATATGTGTCTAAATAATAGAGTCTGTCACACTCAATTATGTCAAACCTGGTGCCATTTTATATGTGTCTAAATAATAGTCTATCACACTCAATTATGTCAAACCCGGTGCTGTTTTTATATGTGTCAAAATAATAGAGTCTATCACATTCAATTATGCCAAACCTGGTGCCGTTTTTATATGTGTCTAAATAATAGAGTCTATCACACTCAATTATGTCAAACCTGGTGCCGTTTTATATGTGTCTAAATAATAGAGTCTATCACGCTCAATTATGTAAAACCTGGTGCCGTTTTTATAGATGAGTTGGTCCAGGCCTTGTTTAAAGTTGATTGAGGCCCCTTTGGATGTTGCTGCCTTAACAGAAAAAATGCTTTGTAGATACATCGGGATATACAGCGCCCAAGTCATCATCACCTTTACTTTGCATCCCTCTGTGTTTAGCAGCCATACCTCTGCAATACCTCTCTTCTCTGCAGCCCCTGTTCCATCAGCTAATTCCACAATGTGTTCCTCCAGTTGGAAAGTTGCATCAAAGTATTTAAACTTTTTCAGGTTGTTAATTTGTGTGACGTGGTGCCAGTGTCCACCATTAATCCCTTCTGTTTTAATTCACAAATTTGATGCTCATTTATTCTGAAGACAAATGTGTGATCATCTGCGTCAGTTGCTTGTTTCATATTGTCTTTCTTCTTTTGTCTGCAGTTACTGTCTCTGTGGCTAGAGTTTTTACACAAACTACGTCACTGTTTCTGGCCTTTATATTCTCTCCGGCATTCTCGTGCCTTGTGTCCCTTTTGGTCACATTTATAACATATAATCTTTGCTTTTACTCTTTCCCCAAGGCCACTTGCTTTCATCACATTATCATTACTTACGTTGGCATTAAATTTCTTGGTATGTTCATAGCTTCTTAACCTTGTTTTGAACTCACCAAAGCTCAACTTTTCATCATCTTTCGTGATGTGGACCGCAAATGGTTTAAAAGTTTCAGGCAACCCTTTCAGAATCATTGCAATTAGTAATCCATCACTGAGCTTCTCCCCAGCATTTCTAAGTGTCATAATGGCTGTCTCAGCCCTAATAATATAGTCTGTGACACTTTCACTGGTGCCCTTCTGGAGGCTTGTTAATTCGGTGTTTAGGCTAATTACCCCTGGCTTCCCTTTCCTGGCATTATGGTCTCTCAGGATCTGAAGCACTTCTCTGTCATCGTCTGCGGCTTCTCTCATGATGAGGGACAAATTTTGTCATCTAAGAACTGTATTAATTCTGCATATGCCTTCTCATTTTTCCCAGCATCGTTGTTGCCTTCCTCCTCATTCTTATCGGCCTCTGCATCCTGCTGCACATTTTGCAAAATGGTGTCTTTCAGCCCTGGCAAGCACAGGTGTCCCAGAAACTTTGTCTCCCACAACTCGTAATTCTTCTCATCTCTGTCGAAACATAGTCTATGCCTTCGGCTTCCTACTTCCCTCCTGGACCAATAACCTGTTGGCGGTATCATCTTAAGGGTAAGAAAGTCTGATTAGACATACATTACAGAGGAAAATAAACACACATGAAAGCAATCAAGCTGGTTAAAAACAGAAGAGGGAAACAACACTCGCTTCCTCCTTTATTATAAAGCACATGGTCATGTGACCTCTATTGACCTCTCCACACCAATGACATCAGTGTAAGAGCACACATACGATCATTCACTCCCTTTTATTATTATCAGCCAACAGTCACAGCACACAGATTTTGTATCAGAGTAAGTGTATTTCTTTCTTATTGGGTTCTTCCTGCACATTAATTCAGCTGTTTGTGCATCATGTAATTAACGGAAATTGCTGATTCTAAAAGCAATTTTGTAATGTAAGTCAGTTATCCCATAGAGCAAGATGGATGCTACAAGGAACAGTTTGGATGGCAATCTTAGCCCTCTTAAAAGCTTTGTTCCATGGTGGAATAAATTAAGAAATGCAATGGTGTCTGGATCACTTTGTTTTGAATGATAGCAAGGCTAAAAGGAAGACTTGCATCTGGCTAGTTTTCTTCTTAAACAATATGCGGTTTCTTTACCCATTTCAATTTTGATGGTTTTTGTTAGGAGTAATATAGTTAATATTTACATTGTTAGATTTCATCAGGTGAATGCAGACTAACTATAAAGTATAATACGTTTTGATATACTTTTCCTTAGCTTTTTAAAGTTTGGTTAGAACATAGTTCTATAGCTGTAGTCATACTTTCACTATGCAAGGTTAATGAAGTGTTAATGATTACACTATTTACTTAACCATTTTGACTCGCTTGTTTGGACTGTACTACAAGCGTAATCTGTGAGGTGGTGCACATATCTTATTACATGAGATTTAGCTGGGCATTTGTACTAGTTGTTTCATGTTTTTCTGTGAAATATACGAAGATGATTGCAGGATATCTATCTAATTATTTAATATGAGAAAAGTTTTAAATGCCAGTAAAAGATAAACAGGGTACACATAGGAGGTATTTTGAGCTTTTGTGCTTTAAGGAGTCTCTTACCTCATCTATACCTCATCTCTCTTATAGCACAGACTTATGAAAATATTTTTGAAATAAAACTCTCAAAGAATTGCAGTGTGAGTTGTCTGATGAGCCTGGGGCAGCAGGACATTCCCTTAAATATTAACATGCATTTGTACCCCCAGAAAAATGCAGGAGCAATTTGTTTTATTGTGAAGTGCTAAAGTGGTAAAACATAATGACAGCAGAGGTTCCATGCAGCCTAACAATACGGCGCCAAAATAATCATATGGAGGGTTTTTTCAGAGTGGCTAAGTGGCTAAAACAAAGCTGAACTGTTCCAAATATTGCACCCTGTACGACTGAATTAAAGCAATGGCAATAGATGAATGCGAGCCAAACACACATGCTCACACACCCACGCATGCACATACACATGCACGTGCACACAGATAAAAAAATCCATAATTCATCAGAAAGAATGTTAAAAAAAGTCCACATGTACTTACAAACTAGTTTTGCATATCTCTATAAAGGAAAGAATGCTGTATCTGTTGTACAACCTCATTTGAAATGCACAAAAAATGACATCTTATATAGCAGAATGCAGAGGGAAAGAGAAGGTGAACAATAAATAAATAATTGTGCAAAAGCTTAGCACACATGAAGAGTAATTATCATCCCAACAATTACCACTACAAACAGACATACCACCCACCAATGTCCCAGAGAGAAGTGAACACTGATTTGTTCTGACATTAGGAATCCACTTCAGTAAATAAACAAACAAACAAATATAGAGATAAACAAACATCTGACAAAGAAAATCCTCTCGTTGATTCAAAACTGAGATCTACCATTTATAAACAGTACTAGGATTCAGTACATCAGATGGATAGCACAGAACAAGTGTGACATATGGAAATGCATTCATAGGTAGTTACTAAGCATGTGGTCCAGGAGACCACTGATGAACCTAGGCCAGTTTCCTTTTTGCCACTGAGCACTGCCTGGTTAAGTGACTTGCTCAGAGTTAAAAACAGGCAAGCGGTCTCCTTAAAGTAAGTGTTTTTTTTTTTTTAATCCTTTGTGCTAACTGCCTGAATATTATATGAGCCACATTGTGGCCTATAATTGTGAGTGCAAAGTGCTGAGCATGTCTCAGTGTACACTACTGTTTAAGGCATTAGAATTCATTCATTATATTCACAAGATCCTGGTACAAGCAGGTAATTAGAGTAATTAGAAAGGCTGGAATTGTTGGCAAAAATGTAATACCAAATAAACATTTTTACCACAACTACTAAAATAAACTTACATCTGAGCCCTCCAAAATCAGTAAAACTAACATTAATTCAGATGCAGTTTGACCTTTGGTTTTGTAACTCATCAAAATACCCCTGTGGGAGAGCATGCATATTCCTTTCTGCTTTCTGTAGCATTATGACAGGGAAGTATTATACATTCACACACCTGAGGCCTAATACTGAGACACAGAATTACAATAAGAATTGGTGCGTACACCCCTCACTGCAATGTTGCACATAATGAAAAGGTCAGTGGTATTTCTAGACTTCTAGACACTACATTGATCTCTGTACATAATGGGTACTGGATTCTTAAAATAGCTTCTAAGTAGACTATAAGGATACCAGCACTGACTGGCTAAGTGGCTAAAACAAAGCTGAACTGTTGCAAATATTGTACCCTGTAGGACTGAAGTAAAATTGCTGTCGTGAATCAGCCTCCTGTAGCATGGTCTGTGAAAAGTTATTCTGTTGTAAATGTGATTTTTCCCTGTGTATCACTTAAGACATGTTTAATAAATACCTGGAAACTATTGCCCCATAAGCCTGACTACCTAGTCTGCGAGGCTATGGAGAGGATCATCATGGAACCCATAAACAAAGACATTGGGGACCTACAGACACTAGATCCCACCCAATTTGGCTTAGTCAAGGGCAGATCCTACCTTTTGAACCTGGTCGAATTCTTTGAAACAGTCACCAAGGCCATAGATGAAGGGAAGGTAGTCCACACAGCCTATCTGGACCTCACAAAGGCATTTGACACAATACCCCACTCGGGCATCATAGATAAGCTATCCAGCCTAAATATAAACCCCATGTCACAAGATGGGTCGCAAACTGGCTCAAAGACAGAATCTACAGAGTCAGAGTTGCTGGAGCCATGTCAGTCTTGAAACCGGTCACAAGTGGTGTCCCACAAGGTTCTGTCCTGGGACCTCTCTTGTTCAGTATTTACTTTTCTGAGGTACAGGCCAATGTGGGAGGACTATGGCTCACCAAGTTTGCAGATGACTGCAAACTGGGCGCCATAATAGACTCTCCAGCTGACACAAACCTCCTTCAAAAAGGTCTCGCAGAGACGGATAACTGGTACCAGAGCCATGGTCTGAAGCTAAATGCCAAAAAGTGTATAGTCATACCCTTTGGCAAAAACAATGTGCCCACAAAGTACCTCATAGCTGGAAACCCATTAAGTACAGAGAAAGTAATTAGGGATATGGGGACCCAAGTTGATAGCAATCTCTCCTTTGACAACCACATTGCCAAAGTGGTTAGAAAGACCTTCTACATAGCCCACCTCATCATGAAAGGATTCACATCTAGATCAAGAGAGGTAATCGTGCCCCTTTATTCATCCCTCATCAGGCCCATCATAGAATACAATGCCCCCTTTGGGATGTACCTTACCCGACACCTGCAGCAATTGGAAAGACCCCAAAAGTACCTCACCAAGAGGATCAAGGGACTCAAATGGATGCCATATGCTGCTCGGTTAAAAAACTCCAGCTCTACTCAGTTGCATACTGCCTACTTCGAGGTGATCTATGCCTGACATATAAAGCTATGTCCAACCCAGAATTAATGGACATGCTCCACCTCAGTAAATCTAAATCCCTTAGAGCCACGCTCGAGGGACTTGAACCTCAGCACAGAAATAAATAGAACATGCTGGAGGGACAGATTCATAACCCAGAGGCTCCCTTCGCTCTGGAATAGAATTTCAATTCATGTTAGGCAGAGCACCTCACTGACTCTCTTCAAGAAGAATCGTGATGAGTGGATGGGGGATCGTAGGTTTGTCCCGGGCATTACTTCCGTGTCACTATTAGACAGAGGCTCAGTAAACTAAACTTTAAAAAGGGCACAGTATACTCAAATCAAGGGGTGGTGTAAGCCAAACACAATCGGGCTAGGCTTATAAATGCCCCAAGGCAGATAGCCTAGTATGAACCTATGAACCTATGAACCTATGAACAACTTTTTGAAACAAAAAATACACTACTTACAGCTATTGATAAGGCATATGTTTATCTCTAGACATTGTGACATTTGTTGAAACTGCAAATACTCTAAGATACCACAGAGGCTGTAAAAATGTAAGTACTGCTAGTACTATCAGACATTTTACAACAAATATTAATATATCATGAACGCAAAAGCTCCCACAGCACCTATTGAAAAGAGTAGGGTCCTTTATTTTGACAAACACATTTTTTACAGAATATTTACAAATTTTCAAATATACAATTTTCTATTTCCTTCTTTTATTCATTCATAGGATCATAGGAGGTTACTAGGCTATTGGCCCTGAGGCCCTTATAAGCCTAGCCAAGAGTTTAGCCCATCTTTAGACACGTCAGCACCAATTGCCCCTGTCCAGCAGGGAAACAGGTGGAATTTCAGGGGTATATTTTCTGTTTCCCATGCAGTTATACAGGTTGTACTTAAAAAGGGGTAAAAAGGTACTCTGCTTAATGTGCAGATGGAGTCCGTTCCATAGATGAGGGAGTCTCTGGATCACAAATCTGTCCCAACAACAAGTCCTGTTGATGTCACAGACCAGGTTGAGGTAGCGCATGTGAGTTACTTGAGTGGAGCTTGACTTGCGGATATGCAGCAATCACATCAAGGTGGGCTCAGTGATCACGTTATATGCCAGACAAAGGTCACCTCTGAGGAGTCTGTATGAAACTGAATAGAGAAATAGGGCTTTTAGCCTATCTGTGTATGGTAGATGTTTGAGGCCCTGAATTCTTCTGGTAAGGAACCTCTGTGGTCTCTCCAGCTGCTGCATGTGCTTTGCGAAGTACATGCCAAAAGGGGTGTTGTACTCAACAATGGGCCTTATAAGGGAAGAATATAGGGATGTTATGACCTCCTTGTTCCTGGATGAGATGCCCTTACTTATGAGGTGGGTCGTGTAGAAGGCTTTCCATACAACGGAAGCAACATGGTGGTCAAAAGTCAGGTTGCTATCAACCTGGGTGCCCAAATCCCTTACGACTGACTGTGGGCTTAGGGCATTGTTATTAATGTGATAAATTGTGGGGACATCACTCTGCCCAAAGGGGATGATGATGCAATTTTTGGTATTCAGCTTGAGGCCATGTTTCTGGCATCAGTCATTTGTCTGAGTGAGAACCTCTTGGAGGATGTCCACATCACTAGGGGAATTAAGGACAGCACCCAGTCTGCCATCTGCAAACTTGGTCAGCCATACTCCACTGGTTTTGGCCTGCACCTCAGAAAAGTATATCCCAAATAAGAGAGGCCCCAAGACCGAACCCTAGGGTACTCTGCTTGTTATGGGTCTACTGCTTGAGGTGGCTTCCCCTATTTTGACTAGGTGGGTTCTATCAGTGAGCCAGTTTCCTACCCATCTGGTAACATATGGATTGATGCCTAGTTGAGAGAGTTTACCTATTATGCCCGAGTGGGGAATAGTGTCAAAGGTTTTGGCCAAGTCAAGGTAGGTGGTGTGCACCATCTTCCCCCTTGTATATGGCTTTGGTGACTGTCTCAAAGAAGTCGACCAAATTTTGCAGGCATGACCTCCACTTGACAAAGCCAAAGTGTGTGGGATCAAGTGTTTGGAGGTTGCCAATGTCCTTGTTAATGAGGTTCATACTAATCTGTTCCATGGCCTTGCGGATCAGGCTAGTTAGGCTGATGGGTCTATAATTTCCCAGACTGGTGGATGCTCCACCTTTGTGTAAATGGATGATAGTGGCTGTCCTCCAGTCAGCTGGGACAAAGCTGGTACTCAGGCTTTGGTTGAATAGGGTGCCTAATGGTGCTGCAAGTTCCTGCCTGAGTTCACGTAAGATGCAGCCTGGGATGTTATCGGGTCCCATGGAGGCTGTATTTTTTGCCTTTGAGACAGCAGTGATGACCTGTTCCTTAGATATAAAGGGAAGGAGGCATGTACTGGGGAATACCTGATTTACTGATGGGGGACAGATGGGTGAAGTTGTTGCTGAGTCTGTCAGCCAGCAAATTTGCTATATCTATGGCATTTGTATATGTGGTGTCCTTGACCACCAGTTCTGAACAGATCTGTGTGCTTCCTTTGAGGTTGAGGACATATATGAAGAAGGCTTTATGATTGTCTCTAGAAGATGTGGTCAGTTTGGACTTGAAGTTTGCTTTGGAGGATTTCACTAGTGGTATTATTTACTTGTTCAGGCTAAGGAGACATTGCTTCCAATTGGGCACCTGCTCCTTCTTGGTCTTGGACAGCAATTTTTTCCTTTTGTTATAGAGTTTATTTATTGCAGATGTCCACCAGACAGGTTTACTCTTCCTTGCAGAAAATGGTTTAGTCCTGTCTGGTATTCCTGATTCCATGCATCTATGTAAGTGCTTGTATAGTGCTTTGGTATAGTTTTGGATATTGGTGCCAGTTCCTACAGAAGGGAAGGGGGCTGTGAAGCTGGTTATGCCATCCATCAGGAGGCTGTAATCAGCTCTGGAGAAGTTTTTATGTCTAATCCTAGATAGAGGGAGGTTGAGTGAGATGGTGACTTTGAAAATGACCACTTTATGGCTGGATCTTACCAGGAAGGATGATTTATAGGGATGCTGCAGTGGTTACTCATGTTGGTTAATACCAAGTCCAAGATATTATCATCTCTTGTGGGGGTATCAACTAGCTGTTCTAAGGTATTTGCAGTGACAAAACTGAAGAATCTCTGGGCTTTTGTGTTTTGACATGAGTAGTTCTTCCAGTCTATGTTTGAGAAGTTAAAGTCACCCATGATCAGTATAATAGGTTGAGTCATGATAGATTTAAACAGGTCCAATTAGGCAGATTGGGGATCTTGAGTCATACATTCATTCTTTATTATATCAATAATTTATCCTTATTAGACTCCCACTCCTTTTCCCATAACCACCATTTAAATTTACTCAATATTGCTGCCAAAATCCATTTTCTATTAAACATAATTTCATCTATGATTTCATTCCATATAACAAATATAACATAGAACATTTTTATCTAGTATTTTAACATATTCTTTACTACTATACTTATAATGTTATGTTATGTTGCATCAACTCAAGTTCAAGTCTTAGTAACTTGATAGACTAAAGAAATAAAAAGGATTTGGTTTTGTGCTAGTCTGATGAGATCCTCTAATGTCCGACTTGTCATTGTTGTGATCGTATCGATCTATGTTATCTTAATCTTTCCAGTGATGATATCCTTTTCCAATGATCTTAACACAACTGTACTTTGTGCGTTGTGAAGGCTTTATTATGACCGTATCTGTGAAAACCAGCATTCTTCAGTACTGCTTAGATTTTCCAGTGTTGTAGTGGGCATAGCTGTGAAAGCAGCCAGCTGTGTTTAAGTGCTAACACTGACTGATTCAAACACGGTAATTCTTGCAGATTAAAAGAATGAATCAAGTTCTCCAAGTCTTTTGGGTTTCGAATACCAGGGAGGGAATAGACCCCATTCCTAAGTATGATTAAAGTTCATGAAATTAGTATTGTTTCATTCTTTGATGTCAGCCAGTAGTGCTCTTCGCAGCACCAGCAATATGCCCAGTAATGACTCCTTCTGCAATCTGTACATAGTTACATGCATTGGTAACTTATCTAAATACAACTGTAGATTATTTTTTTATAGTACCCACGTTCCTACTACTATTGGAACTGTCTGATTATCTTTCTTCCACATTGCTCTCAGTTCTGCCAGTAAGTCCTGGTATTTTATGACTTTCTGTCTCTCTGTAGGCAATACACTGTAGTAACTGGAGATAGTGATTTCAATGATCAATGCTACTTTTGTCTTCTTTTCATGGAGCATTATATCTGGTTTTCTTGCATCTATATTTTGGACTGTTGGTAATGGGTGATCCCATGTGATGTAGACTTCATCATTTTCTGTGATGCTTTGTGGCTTAATGTTTGCACAATCCCCAGCGCAACAATCTTGCCACATTATTATGCCTTTCAGTATACAGTCTGTCTGCCATTAGTATGTCACAATCAGCAACAAGTTGTGCGACTGTTTCCAGTTCTGTTTTAAAAAAACCTACATTTGTCTGCTTCTCCCACATTTTCAATGGACTTTGCAAACCAGCGTGTATGTAGCCCACCACCAATATTAACTTTTCATCTTTTGGTTTGAATTCACGTCTCCTTAACTGTTCCTGCTTTCGATCCTGCACAACATGAGGATTTTTCAGGAGTTTTCTACACTTGTAATTATATCTATGCATTTTCCACATTTCTTGCCTTCTCATCTACTCCTTCACCTTATATTCTTTCTTTTGTTTTTTGGCACATTCAGTTGTGGTCTGATTTTTATCTACTTCTGGTTTGATTTCCATTCCCTCTTAATGCAGATATGCTTATGCTAGATCAAGAAGGGAAGTCAGCTTAAATTTATTTTCCTCATGTTTCAAAACGTCCACTATGTTTGGGTCTTGGGAGGTCAGCAGATATGTATGCAGTCCCACAATTGCAGATCTATACATGTAATCAATCTCAAGGAGGCCCATGACTCATTTATAATGGGAGGTATATGTTGTAAGAAATAATTAAATACCATTCATTTGAAGGGAGCTATATTACATTTATTAAATGCCTGCCTCTGAAATAGTATAGATCATTTACTGGAAAGGCTCACCCAGACTCTGCTGCAGTTTGCTGAGAGGGAAAGGTTGGTTTGCTTTTTATTTGTTGTATTCTTTATTGCTTTATTGCCTTTTTCTATTTTGTACACTGTGATTTGTTTTCTTTAAATGTGTTTTACTTGTATTCTGCTTTTAACTGCATATTAAAACTTGAAAAGACATCACAGCTCTGCCTTTTGCAAGTCAGAGAGAAATTAGAACAGGTCAATTAAGGAGTCACACATAAGTTAGAAGAGGTCAGTTAAGTTTAATCATCTGTGAACTGAGGGAGTGGAGCTAGGAACTAAACCTTCTATTTAAGGGGTAAAATAAAACATTTCAGAGCTTTACTGGAAAGGCTCACCAAGACTCTGCTGCAGTTTGCTGTGAGGGAAATGTTGGTTTACTTTTTATTTGTTGTATTCTGTATTGCTTTATTGCCTTTTTGTATTTTGTATACTGTGATTTGTTTTCTTTATACTGTGTTTTACTGGATATTAAAATTTGAAAAGACACCACAGTTCTGTCTCTTGAGTCAGAGAGAAATTAGAACAGGTCAATTAAGGAGTCACACATAAGTTAGAAGAGGTCAGTTAAGGTTAATTATCTGTGAACTGAGGGGTGGATCTAAAAACTAAACCTTCTATGTAAGGGGTAAAATATTTAGGTACTTTTCTGTTAGGCCCCTGCCACTTCGCACAGCTGTGTTTTGCCGTTGTTTCGTTGTCGCTTTTGGATTGCCTTCTTTCCTAGCATCTCACTTATAGTACAGATAATTTCATTAGGTTTAGGCTGAACAATTAAAAAATATTTCAGACTTTATTAGAGACTAACACCTGAGATGTGGAAATGTGTTGAAAATCATTAACAGTTATGTCTTAACCTCTTACCACAAGAGATTTAGACAAATCCGAAAGTAATAGAGGAGCAGAGCCCTCAAAATAGGGACAGATTTTAAATATTGCTCTCATAAAGTCAGAAAGTTGCAAGAACAAATGTTTGGTGGTAGCATGCTTTTTTTCTGAACAATGTTTATTTTGAAACTCAAACGTTTGTCATTATTTTGTGACTTTAATCTTCACTGATTTGGAAGGAGACTACACATGTTATGAGGAAACCACCAAGAACATGAGGCAGAAATGACATTCTGTGAAAGGAGGCTACACATTTTATGAGGAAACCACCAAGAACATGAGCCAGAAATGACATTCTGTGAAAAATCTGGACAGCTGAGAGGTATATATTAAGGGAGTTGTCAGCAATATGCTTAATTCTCCAACTCAGGGCCCAAATGTCTGAAATAAGCTGTGCAACTTGTCAGGGATGATCAGAAATGACATACTGACATAGTGGTTGCATATCTCTCAAGCTGTTAGCTGACCCAAATTGGAAAGAAAACATAAGTAATGAGGGACAAAGGTGTAGAAGTGCACAGATATGCATTTTAAATGTTGCAGTTAAAGAGTTAAAGTTGATAGCATAGCAGGTTTTGTATTACCATGAATTTTATGAAGGGTATGAAGTGTGAAGATTAATACCTTCTTTGTGTATTTCTTTTAATGTCATCTTTGTCAGTGTTGTAGGAAAGAAGGCAATCCAAACTGCTGATGAAATACTGCCAAAACACAGCAGCACAAAGTGGTAGGGGTTTAACAGTATTTCGCCGGCAGTTTCGATAGCCTTCTTTGTGTATTTGTTTTTATGTCATCTTCATCAGTGGTGTGGGAGGGAGGGCAATCCAAGGTGCCGATGAAGTGGTGGCAGAGCATGGCAGTGCAAAGTGATAGGGGTTTAATGGAAAAGTACCAATAAAATATTTCAGAGCTGGAAAGGCTCACCCAGACTCTGCTGCAGTTTGCTATGAGGGAAAGGTTGGTTTTCTTTTTATTTATTCTATATTGTTTCTTGTCTTTTTCTATTTTGTATACTGTGATTTGTTTTCTTTACACTGTGTTTTACTTGTATTCTGCTTTTAACTGCATATTAAAACTTGAAAAGATGCCATAGCTCTGTCTCTTGTGAGTCAGAGAGAAATTAGGAGTCACACATAAGTTAGAAGAGGTCAGTTAAGGTTAATTATTTGTAAACTGAGGGGGTGCAGCTAAAAACTAAACCTTCTATTTAAGGGGTAAAATAAAATATATCAGAGCTTTACTGGAAAGGCTCACCCAGACTCTGCTTCAGTTTGTTGTGAAGGAAAGGATGGTTTGCTTTTTATTTGTTGTATTATGTATTGTTTTATTGCCTTTTCTATTTTGTATACTCTGATTTGTTTTCTTTACAGTGTGTTTTACTTGTATTCTGCCTTTAACTGCATATTAAAACATGAAAAGACACCACAGCTCTGTCTCTTGTGAGTCAGAGAGAAATTAGAACAA
The DNA here is from genome assembly GCF_019279795.1 of Protopterus annectens. Classification (NCBI taxonomy): domain Eukaryota; kingdom Metazoa; phylum Chordata; order Ceratodontiformes; family Protopteridae; genus Protopterus; species Protopterus annectens. Next base: position 1,929,738,384 of record NC_056729.1, on the reverse strand, counting down.
GTCAATTAAGGAGTCACATATAAGTTAGAAGAGGTCAGCTAAGGTTAATCATCTGTGAACTGAGGGGGTGGAGCTAGGAACTAAACCTTCTATTTAAGGGATAAAATAAAACATTTCAGAACTTTACTGGAAAGGCTCACCCAGACTCTGCTGCAGTTTGCTGTGAGGGAAAGGTTGGTTTGCTTTTTACTTGTATTCTGTATTGCTTTATTGCCTTTTTCTATTTTGTATACTGTGATTTGTTTTCTTTACACTGTGTTTTACTTGTAGTCTGGTTTTAACTGCATATTAAAACTTGAA
>NC_056729.1:1929425584-1929433084 GCF_019279795.1 Protopterus annectens | reverse complement strand
CAGGCCTACTGCTTCCTGCCATACAGATTGTTCTGTTTGTCAGTGTGATTGTGATGGTGTCAGTTATGCCTTGTTATGTAACAGATACATCCCATGTGTCAACTGACGTCTTTACCTCCTAGCGATTGTGTACAGAGTGTAGATAGAGGCTGCTGGATTATACATCTGCATTACTTACTGTTGACTGATTGTTATCCTATGGCACAGTCTGTCTTTACTATTGTACTACCTCAAGGCCTCGGCCTGGACAGCAACATATGTAAACATTTCCAGAATACTGTATTAATATAACTGTTTCACAGTTGCATTAGTCTGTTTATATTTATGTCAGAGTCTGCACAGCTATATGACATGGCATATACAACTGCAACAGTACACACACAAAGCTTTCCCATGTATGCAAACCTGTGTGTGGTGTTATATCCTTTGACCTCCTTGTGAGTATATGTTGCAGGCAACAATTGTCATTTGTATGGGTGGCTCATAGAGTGTCCAGTTGGTAAGGTGGCAACTGTAAGCATAGGGTTGTTCCGTAGTGTGTGCACTTTCTACATATGTATCTTCCTATACTTATCTCTGTGTGTGTATGTGTAGTTACATATATATCAATATATATGTATATATATATATATATATATATATATATATATATATATATATATATATGTATGTATATATATATATATATATATATATATATATATATATATATATATATATATATATATATATATATATATACATGTATGTGTCTGTGTATATGTATTTTAGAAATGTTGATTGCTTCCACATTGTCATTTCCCTATGGTAGCCAGACTGTACTGCAAGATATGTTATTGATACCAGCCTGCCATCATTCAGGTGGGATGGAGAACTGTTAACATCTTGGTGCCTGTGTTGTGTCAGGTCCTGGTTATGGGATTTGTAACACTTGGTACTGTATTGCAGGGCAGATGCGTTTGGCTGGGGGGGTATCTATACATACAAGGCATATGTTGTTTGGGCCCCCTCTCCCCCATTAACGGTACATGTGGACATATATGTTTTTGTTATGTTCTCTTTTATATCTATAGATATATGTCTGTATATACATATATAGATATATATTTATGCTTACATATATAGATATATATTTATGCTTACATATATATATATATATATATATATATATATATATATATATATATATTACTGTATATATATATATATATATATATATATATATATATATATATATATGTATATATTTAGATGTGGACATATATATCTATAGATGCATATGTGCATATATATATATATATATATATATATAGAGAGAGAGAGAGAGAGAGAGAGAGATATTTAGCTATGTTAAATCTATTTAGATATATATATATATATCTATATATATATATATATATATATATATATATATATACACACACACACACACACATACATACATCTACATGTTTAAATACATTTCTTGTACTGTTGAATAACTGTGCTGGATGATATGTTTGTGAAAACATCAGGGTTATGTATATCTGAAATGGCTTAGTGGTAAATCACTTTGGCTGTGATATTCAGTGTCCTGGGTTCAAGACTTCCAGAGGATGTTTATTTTGTTGCTGGCCAAAACAAGGGCTATTGGATACAGAGTGATTAAGGCACAGTTAAGCAGTTGTAATTGGGCTTGCGCAGAGGTAAGCACTGATAACTTCGGGTTACAGTTTCTTATACTCAGTTAGCTTTTAAATTGCTTACCCCGCGCAAACAAGCTTAAACTCACTTACTGCTGCTTAAACGTGCTTACTCCTGCTTACCCCGTGCTAATTTCTTTAAAAGAGAAGAAAATAGGGTTGATAGGAAAGTGGTAAAAAAGGGGCACAAAGCGGGAAAGACAGTAGGGAAAATAGCGAGGGATGTGCAGGAAGGGTGTAGGAAAGATCCATAGCTGTCCATTTTTTCTACAGCAAAAGCTGTGCATATACACTGAATTTGGAGGTAGATCTGGACACTCAAATCCCTGAGAGATGTGTGAGGAAAACGGTAATATCTTGTGATGCCAATTAGACCAGATTACATGTGTCCAGTGGACACGTGCGAAATGGACAGCTATGTATTGGGTGAGATTTTTTTGGGTAACAGATTGCCCATTTTTCTTCCAGGTGAGAGTGGGATGTTGGGGAGGGATAGTAGGTATATTTGGGGAGGTAGGTTGGGTAGGTTATCAGACAAGACAAACAAGATGCATACAGGGGCGTTATATTACGCATGTGGAATGTAAACACCTTGATGGGGAGGGGTGTTGGGAAATTGGAAGCCCATGAGCCCCCTAGTGGAAACAGTGGGACTGAGGTCCCCACCCATGAGCAGTCTCTATTGCACCTTCACAGCCAAAGGTGGCTGTGCTGGGGGCTGTGTCGGAGATCCAGGCCGTCCCTCTAGTCACAACATGCAGCCCTCGAGCTGGTGTAGCAGATCTCCAAACTGCTGATTGAACTCGTTACGCACCACAATCATGACCTGGCGATGGGTGACAGGTTCCTGTCTGCACCCACTCCCTGGGGGGCGAGCCCCATCCCCTGAGGCAGTTCCACCTGAAGGTGGTGCAGGACCAACAGACGAGGAGGTCCCGGGTTGGGCCCCAGACATGCTGGTGCCCGGTGCCATGGCCAGCTGAGGTGAGACAGGTGGGTCCACTGGGACCCGCATTCCCATACGTGCTATCGTGTTTATGTTTTATCAACATATGTGGGTTAGTAATAGTCAACACATTCCAGGATTAGGTATAACAGCTTGCATAGATATTCCCATTAACCCAGACACCAGATATGGAACAGCTGCATAGCAAACAGAGTACATGCATATATGGGACCACAGCAGTAATTACAACAACATGCAGGTACATTGATGGCACCATGCCATCAATGTTGGTGTATTTCAACATTGCATATGCATGGAAACAGATTTAAACAATTATCAAACAATAGGACATTTGTCCCAACATTACAGTGAAGTCATCACGTACCGATTGAGCTGGGTATTTAGTTTATTGTTGCAGATATGGTGGGAGGGGGGAGATGTCAATTAACAACTAGTATATTCCTGTAGTTTACATTAGTTTCCTAGTCAGTGCTGTTATCTTTACCTTACAAGTATTAGTACATTACCCTATTGCCTTAGTTTGGACAGTGATATGGCTGTCAGCAACTATATACATGAACTGGTTTTACCTACAGTATACACCTCTTTCCTGGTATACCTTTCGAAGAATTGTTTATTAACACTAACTAACTGTTTCTACACATAACTCCCAGATTCCTAGTTGAAGTTATGCACATACCTGCCCATCTCTTTTTGCACAGACTCTGGCCATGTCTTGACCACATGCAGGTGAACCGGGACATATGTAGGCTATTGCTCTCTTCAGTCTTTAGAGACTTACAACACTCTTATACAGGATTTCTTAGACAGTTATATTATGTAGCAGAGTGTGGGTGACAGTAATGAGTAATGCCTTATTATTCAGAGCAACTGCAACAATAACAATGCCATACAATACCAAAGTAAACAGTACCAGTACAAGGTATCAATCTTTTATTTCTGGGCACACTGTTCATATCTGATGGACCTATGGGAGCGCTGTGGTGACCCCTGACTGGGAAATGCCAAAAGTCAAGAATATTATGCCTGTACATCTCACTCTGTTACTGTACACATCTGGTCACAGCTTGATAACAGGGGAACTTACTTGGCTTATTACTCTCATAACAGTTTGGGGAGTTGCTGGAGTGACAGGTCTGTTCTTATAGATGTGTGACAATCAGTTGTATTTATTGTTTGATGCATATAGGTCTGTGATCATCCCACCGATTTCCCAGGGGCAAAGAGTGACAGGCAGCAGATATGGGCCAATTTACTGGACATTCTGGACATATCTGTACAGTTGTGGCATATGATTCAGTATGCAGACTACTACCACTCCCAGGATTCAAATCATGGCTGTGTGTGTGCTAAAAATACAACAGTTCACTACGCAGTTGTGTGTGCTATTTAGAGTTTGTTTTCTGTCTTTTCATTGTTTTCTGTCTATGTCTGTCTCAGTTGTACTAAATGAACTCTGGAGATTACACCAGTCATATACAGCCATTCCTATACATTTTTTTTATGTTGCACAGTGTGGGTAACAGTGCTTCATACAACAGTACTACTATGTGATTGCAAATCTACATTACCATATGATACCAGAGTAAACACATGCAGTCCAGCAGTTAGACCTTCATTGTCCGGCTATTATGCTTTTATTTACATACATCCTATATGAGACTTCCTGCCATATTCTCTGGTGTATGCAGTACTTGTCTTAAACAATACATGTTTTCTACAGGCAATTAACTTACTAATACTTTTAGATTTATTTTCTATGACAGTACATGCAAGAATATTACTAACCTGCCTCGTGTCTCATCCTCTCCAAATGACATCCATGGGCCTCCTTGTTCGCAGCCCACTCACTTGCCACTGTGAAGGCCATAAGAGGAATATTTAGCCATACCTATCCATAACTTACATGAGCTGGCAATTATTAAACAGGTAGTGGAGTGGTACTTACACACTGTTGGGACCTCTCCTGTCCTCCTAGCCTCTTGGATCCACTGATCCAAGACATCCCCTTTTTACCACTTCAGGTTGGCATAGTGATGCCTGACCTGCTCACCAGTTCAGGGTATGCCAGTGGCACTGGTATGGTCACGAGTGAGATGGTCCAAGGCTTCTGCTTTATATTGGGAAGCCTGGTACTGGCCCTGCAGCAGTCTCTGCTCATGGTCTTTGACAAGGACTCCTGCCATGACTCTGGAGTCCTGGATGCCCCAGGCTGTGTCCAAAAGTGCACACCCTCTCCCATTCCAAACATGGTGACTGCAAGGGGAAGCTACAACTAGTTATGAGATGTATACCCACCTGTTGGGTTTAAATAGGGCTGATTTCCCACACTTTGCTGTGATTGGACGGTTTTGAAAAGGCTCAGCTATGGCAAACCTGCTTGCCTAAGGTTGGCATTTTTTAAAGGGTTATACCAATAGGCAAATTGAGTTAGCTGGCCTACACATTGCTTACACATCCTAAGCTGGTCTGTGCAATGCTTAGTGTTGCTTAATATTTAATTTGCATTATATTTGCTCTTTGGCATTGATTTATTATTCATTGCTTGTTATGTACATGTCTGGTATCCATGATTCATGTACGTACACTTTATGGGGTCCTTGCATTTATTAGGGGACTTCAACACTTTATTAAAATTACACCTCACATCTGGGCTTATTGTAGTACTTCAGTTCACATATTTATGTTATGTAGTAGGTTATAGAACAAAGACTTTATATAAATTGCTTTTAAATGTTCAGTTTGATTTTACTATAGTGAGGATTTGTTTGGTGATGCCGCATGAGGATTTGTTTGGTGATACCTCAATCTTGTGTACTGTTGTGATGGCTTAGTGGGTAACTACTGTGACTATAGTATACAGGGTCCTGGGTTCAAGACTTGCAATGGCTGTTTATTTTGTTTCTGGCCAGAACAGTGGCTGTTGCATACAGAGTGATTAAGGCACTTTTAAGTGGGTTTGTGCTGGGATAAGCACTGATAACCTACGGTTAAATATGCTTAAAGAGAGTAAGCTTCAATATTGCTTAACCTGTGTGTGCATTGCTTTCCCCCATGCAAACGGGCTTAAACCCACTTACTAGTGCTTATATATACTTACTCCCACTTACTACTGCTTAGTAGTGCTTACACTTGCTTACTAGTGCTTACTCCCACTTACCACTGCACTAATTTAGACAGTAATGTCTAACGGTTCTTGGGAAGGTGGGGGATTTGGAAGCTGTATGGAGTTATCATTCATTACACATTTTACCTTACATTTTTATCCCTGATTCCTGTGTACATATACTGTATGGGGCACATGTGATTATCTGTGGACTTTGCAATATTATGACACTGACACCTCACATCTGCATTTAATGCAGTACTCCAGTTCAAAAATATATATTTCATAGGTTATGTAACTAAAAATACTGGCCATGAAGTGATTTGACATGAAAAATGGAATGTGCTGTAGTGGGACTCGAACTGGGAATGACTGCTCATAAGGAGAATGCTCTGCCTACTACACTATTGCTGTACTGCTTCATTTGCATATATCTTGCTTTTTATCCTCTTGTGCCATTTAAGCTGCATTAACTGTAGCTAAGCAATGAGCAAACCCACACACCTACAATTAAATTTTATCTGTTTCATAACGAAACATATCTTTATATTTGTTGTTTTAACTATTGCTCTTGTACACATGGGTGATGTTGCTGGGGGCATGCATACACCTATGAGTGGTCTCGCTCATTCTTTTGAGACTTGTCTGCTGTTCTTCATTGCAGGGGCATGTATAGTCTGGGAGCTCTACTCTCAGACACACCCCTGCACACTTACACTCTCCATGTAAGATTAAGAGCTCGAGCAGAGCGCCTTCATTAATATGCATGGCGCACTGCCATCCTGTTCCTAAATGGCCACTTTCGTACAGGACTAAGCTAGTCCTGCATGGAAGAATAGTAAATCTGGGGGACTGTGTTTCAAGGAGTTGTTAGCATGATGTACGCTTCAAGTACAACTGATGTCCCAATGCACACTAGATGTTTTTGTGCAGTATACGTTATAGATATATTTTGAAGGGTCAGGATATATATTTTAGCTGCTTCACCCTTGAGTCATGATTTTCTATCTGTGTCACAGGCAGTTCATGTTTTCATGCATTGCAGTTCATATTTACCAAGCTATTAATAGTATAATTTGCTATGCTGCTGTCGGTATTTAGGCTATACTTACATATGTGGATTGTGCTGAATTTTGCTTTAATATCTTTGTGCTTTATTTAAATTGCTAAAGCCGAGTTGTGTTTGGTTATGCATTACATGACAGTTAACTGATTAGCTCTGAAAAATGTTTGAAACTTTTATTAAAAATTCCTGTTTGGACATGCTTTTGAACCTCCTGGTTTATGTTTCTATGAACAGTTGTTGTCAAGGTATTTTTCCTATATCTGTTCTGTAGGGTGGTGCTATAATGCGGGTCTTGCTCTGGGTTCAAAATGGCCTTGCTACTCCTCTGCCAGATAAACTGTTGTAGCTTAGCACAGTACATTTCATACTCTTCATCCTCCAAAAAACAAGCTAAATTAAAATACCTTCATACTTAAAATATTAGCAATAAACTCACAGACTTCCTGTTGTCCAATTTATTCACAGTCACATAATAAATGCACTGTAATCTGTGATGGATTAAGTTATTCTAGTTTGAGGGCTATTTTAATCCAAGAGCCCCCACACACCTTTTTAGGACCATGCATCAACACATGTATGTCTTTTTAATTCAGCTTCCTGATTGTTTTAAAGTACTTCAAAGAAATCCCTTTGTAAAGGACATCAAACAAGTTACCAAGAAAAAATAAAGGAATGTCCA
>NC_056729.1:1929275584-1929420584 GCF_019279795.1 Protopterus annectens | reverse complement strand
GTAGTCTGTAGGAGACTGAGTACAGTGACAGGCGGTCAGTATGTGACACAGTTACACCCTGTATTCATTTAGTGAGGAACCTCTGTGGCTGCTCTAGCAGTAGTGAATGTCTGGCCAAGTACATTGGCAAGAAGGGTGCATTGTACTCTATTATTGGTCTAATAAGGGCTGAGTAGGGGGGACCTATGAAGTCCTTAGATCTGGATGTCATACCTTTTCTTATAAGTTGCACCATGTAGAAGGATTTCCTCACTACCATACCATAGCTACATGGTGATCAAAGCTCAGGTTACTGTTAACCTGAGTTCCCAAGTCTCTTAACACTGGGTCTACTCATAGGAGAGTGTTATCAATGTTGCAATTTTCAGGGGTAGTTGTCTTCCCAAAGGTATGATTATGTATTTTTAAAAGAGTTTTAGACCATGGTTTTGACACCAGTTATTTGTCTCAGTCCTTCTAGGAGAACATCTACATATCTGGGGGATTCAATGATTGTACCCAGCTTGCAGATATCAGTAAACTCAGTTAGACAAAGGCCTTCTATATTTGCCTTGACTTCAGAGAAGTATATCCCAAACAGGAGAGGTCCAAAAACCAAACCCTGTGAGATACCACTAGTAAGAGGCTACTTTGGTGGAGGTGGATTTCCCCCACCCTAATTTCATGTGTCCTGTCTGTGAGCCATTTAGCTATCCATCTGTGACACAGGGATTTATGCCTAAATTTGTGAGTTTGTCAGGTCAAGATAGACAGTGGACCATTTTGGCCTTGTCCATGGTGGTAGTGACCATCACAAAGAAATAAACCAAGTTTAGTAGACAAGACCTGTCCTTGATGAAACTGAAGTGGGATGGGTCCAGTGTTTGTGTTTGAAGATTTTCTATGTCTCTGCTTATCAGGTCCACAATAATTCTTTCCATGGCTTTGCATATAAGACTAGTGAAACTTATGGGTCTGTAGTTCTCTGGGTCTGTTGATGATCTACCTTTGTGGAGAAGGGATTACAGTTGCAGTCCTCCATTCCCTAGAGATGAAGCTTGTCTGGAGTCTATGGTTGAATAGAGACTTTAGAGGGCATGACATGTCATGTTTCAAGCTATTTATAAGGCATCCTGGGATAATATCAGGGCCCACTGATGCAGTATTTTTAGCTTTGGAGAGTACAGTGAGGACCTAGTTGGTGGAGAAATGGTAGAGAGTATTTCCTAGCAAAAAACTAGAGGTGTGGGCGTGGGGGTGAAATTGGAGGTAAATTTTTCGACCAGAAATTTACTATATCCCCAGTTCAGTATACTAAGTTCCATTTAGTATTAGTTCATCACACGGTTGGGTGTTCATTTAAGGTTGCGTACACAATTGAAAACTGCCTTATGAATATCTTGAGCCTGAGAGATTATTTTTGCCTCGATGTTGGCTTTGGTGGACTTGATTAGTCTCCCCAAGTTGCTTCTTGAGACTGATGATGGAGTTTGTTTTTTGGGCATAGCCCTTCTTATTTTAGGACAGGATTTTTTTTATTTTGTTGTAAAACCTGTTTATACTGGGGGGTCCACCAAAAGGGCTTGTTTTTGGAAATTGTCCTAAGGTTATTTTGGTTTGCTACTGCTGTTTCTATGCAGTTATTTACATGCTTGTATGGGGTTTCCATAACCATATACACACCTCTGCACAGACCACCATATTCTCTGAGTTTGGGGGGATTGGAATTTAGTTATGCTTTCACTTAATAGGAGGTACATAGCCATGGAAAAGTTTGTAAAGGTTCTGAAGTTTGCTGGGAGCTCAGCATTTATATATAATTCAGGGGTTCCTGCTTTGCCATCCGATCTGAACAGTGAAAAGACATTACACAAAGGGGGGGTGCAATGTTCCCTCATAATTGTGAGTACTAGAGCCAGGATATTTGCACTCTTACAAGGTGTGCAAACTAGCTGTTCCATGGTGTTTGCATTGACAAAAGCCAGGAATAATTGAGCTTGCAGGTTAGTGGTTGTGTATATGGTGGAATAATTGAAATCACTCATTAATATGGTATTGGGCTGAATTGTGTGTGACCCCAGTAGATTCAGGTATGTCGTTGTAGTTGGGGACTTATAACTAGCAAACATATTGTATGGGACTTTACCTAAGGTTACATGGACATGGAGTAGCTCAAGCATGTCATAGTGTTTGACCAGTCTTGAGGTGTGCTTACATTTTATGGAGATTGATACACCCCCACATTTTGTCCTTTCTTCAGAATTAGCTGGTCTAAATGTGTGGAAGGCATTAAAGCCTTCTACTGCCAAGTTGCCTTCCCCAGCTTTAAACTATGTCTCTAACTGCACAGATGTCAACTCTGTCCAGGATTAGGAGTGCTTTCAGGGAGTGAAAGTTCTTATTGAGACTCCTAGCACTAAGCAGTAACACCTCCCATCAATAATATTTGCTAAAAGTGGAAAATGATAATTTTACTGGTTTTTGCTACTAAGTTACATGTGAGAGTTGCCTTTCTAATAATACTCTTTTGTGAGAAAAAGTTTTACTTTTTGTACAACACTTGTGGCTAGAAGCTAGGGCTGGATGTTGTCATTTAAGATATTTACCTCAAAATTTAAATGTTTCCTGCAGGTTGTTTCATCATCTATGCTAAGTTCCACTTTCTGTCTTGGCAGTTAGATTCACCTGAGCCACAGTGGAGATTCCTTTATTTCTTTAACACAATTTGCGAAGAAACATGCTACTTTTCTGAATTGTTGTTGGGGAATGAGGCTGTCTGCTTGATGTTTGCGACTAGGAAATGTTACTTCAGAAGTGGATTTTTCTGTAAGGAGTTAAGAATGACTCTTCCGTGATCTACTAACCACTTGCCAGATACCATTTTCACTAGACAGATAGCCCTAAGGCCCTGTGGTGATTTCTTTTTTTATTTTATCATTTTTTTTTGTGTGTGGAAAGATTTATAGTTTCATAAGTCAAAGTTGTTGCTTTACTATTAAAAATTATTGTTGGGAACTTGGACAAGCAAGTTTGGATGTTGCCACTAAAAATCTTACCTCAATAATTAACTTTTCTGTCAGAAGGTAAGGCTGGCTTTTCAAAGCTGTGCTACTCATCACCTGTTGGACACCTTTTGTGGTAAGGACATGGAACTGAGTCCTGGTATCTTAACCATTTGCCTCCCTGAGCTAGACAAGGTGAAAAATTATCTGGAAAACTTTGTTCTTGACTCTGGTTTCCTCTTCACCTCAGCCATGGTGTGGTGACACCATTGTGACTATCTGCTGTTTCTCAGACTGGTGATCACATATTCTTAGCTCCCCTGGTATTGTTTTTAGGGGAAGCTACTAAGACCAGGAGACAGGTATGTCCTCTGTGGCTACTCATCTGCCCTATTGAGTAAGGGAGAACCACTCTTGCTAGCATCAGAGAAGGCACTAGCTGATTCTTCTTCACTATGGTGCTATTCGGAGCTTTATTTCTGGTGAAGGGGACATCCTTCAATCAACTCTTTGTATGTGGGGTATCCCAGAAAAAGAATACAGAAGTTTAACATTTATCTTCTCCTAAAACAGATAAGAAGGATTGGCTGGGCTTTGTTAAAGGTTTATTTAAAGCTTTTTAGTCTTTGCATACTGAATCTTATGTACTTTTAAAAAGGGAAATATTGTCTATTGGCCCAGATTCTGTTTCGCAGTTTGAAGGACAAGATTTAAACTTAGACTGTGTTTCTCAAATTCCCACTCCACAACATAGGGAAATCTCATTCTGAAGAAAGTTATCCTTCTGAAGAGTTGACTTTTTCTGATACTATTGCCAGAATGAAGGACTTTTTTCAGAGGGATGATAAGAATTACTAGAATCTCAACAATGACATTGTTTTTTGTTTCAGGTGGATTTTTCTCTACCTGTAGCTGTTCCTCCTGTGTAGCCACCTTTAAAAGATGGCTTCTTTGCAGACAGCAATATGCCTGACAGTCAACCTCATGCTCCCAGAAGGTCTGATAAATAATATAAGAAGCTCCAGTCCCAGAAATTCATTTTTCTAACTCCAGGACCGACCCTGCTGTAATCTCCCAGTCAAAATTAGTTTCTGGCAAACTCCTTAGAGCAAGTAGGCCTGTTCCTCCTGACAAACTAGGAGAAGCCTTTTGAAGGTTTAGGAAGAATGTACTTCAGCCTTCAGAAAAGTGAATTATCATGCCCATCTGTCTTATGTTTTTTGATGACTTCCTTTAACACTATGAGAAAAAAAAATAAACATTCTCTAAAATGTTCTTATGTCATTTTTGATGTCTCTAGAGCAGCTGCAACCTGGTCAGTGACCAGAGGATTTACATGGCTGCAGTCTGATAAATTGCCATGGGATGTCAAAGCTGAGGTTGTGAAGGCACCCCTTCATAAAGAAGTATTACTTGCTACCTCCTCTATTGAAGTCCTTAAATGTTTTGATGAAACGGGAACATTGATTCTGTGGTTACCCAGTTTTTGCAAAATTTAATAGAAACATCTATTCCAGTCCAGATTCCTCTTTCAGAAAACAGAATATGTATTCCTAGTAAGGCACAGCAAAACAAAAATTCAAAAAAATAATGACAGGAAGGTTCAAAGAGGAAGTATGGGTCCTCCCAAAACCAAGGATATTCTAATAAAACAGTCTGACTATATGCACCTCAGAGGTTTTCACCTCCCCACCCTAGCAATCCTATAATGTTATCCCAAAGTCTAGGCTTGAGCCTCAACATACAGGTAGGGAAATTCTGCTCCAGGAATCTTTGCTCACAGGCCTGGAAGATGGATATTTTTTTTCAGTCCTATGGATGGGAATGTTCCTATATAAAACAAGACGAGATACAGAGGGACAGGGACAAATCCAAGCAGCAAAATATGATAAAAATATATCTACAGTAGGCTGAAAGGTACAAATAAACTTGTGTAATTAAAAATTCGTGAGCGCCTTCACAGAAAAAACACTTCTTCAGACCATATAACAAAAAACAACATAACATCCAAACCATTTAAAAGACGAGACATCCAATAAAATCATTGAAAATAAGTCATATGCACATCAGACAACTATCATAATTAATGATGTAAGCATTTCTTCTTGAGAGCTTAGTATGTTAGATGACGCTACTGTTTATGTTCGACTACAGAAATTTCAAGTAACAGGCCTTGTTAATAGAGTGAATGTTTATTTATATGATTTGTTGATGACAGAGTTGATTGATTACAGCTTGTACACTTATTTTACTGTTGATTATCCTAAGATTCCTATAATATATGGTTTGCCGAAGATGATACAAAAGAGTGTTATCAACCCTCCCCTTCATCCTATATTGCCTGGCAGAGGGTGGCTAAATGGAACCACTTTCCAGACATGTAGAAAAGCAGTTGAGACCCGTCCTTGAAACTATTGATACTGTGCTATGTGATATGAAACAGTTTTTAAATGATTTTTATCTCTGGTCTAGTAGTACAGTTTTTTATGAAAATATGTTGTTTGTTACTTTGGATATTAGTTCTCTTTTTACTGTGAATCCAAATGTTGATAGAATTGAGTATGTTAGATCATTTTTGACCAGTAAGGCAGTCTATTCTAATTCTAAGACTGTTCTCATTTGTACCTTACTTGAACTAATTTTAGAAAATAATGCATTTATTTATGGAAATACGTTTTTTCTATAGAAGTTAGGGGTAGCGATGGGCACGGCATGTGCCAATTCATACTCCAACATAGTTCTGGCCCAGTGGGAATAGGAACTGGTTTTCAATGATCCTGGCAAATCACGTGTTGTTTTACAGACGTTTCATTGATTACTTCATTTTAGTATAGAAGGCTTAAAGTGAAAATTTGCTAGATTTTGTTGAGTTTTTACATGGTACTACCCTTTTTAAATTTAGTATACAATATTTGAATGTTGGGATAGATTTTTTAGATGTTACTGTCAGTAAGTACTTAATAGGGAACCTCCCTACAGCCATGTTCAAGAAACCCTGTAAGAAGAATAAGCTTCTGCATAACATCAGTATCCACCCTAGACATGTTCCTAGGAACACGCTTAAGAACCATATTCTGAGGGTTATTAGATTACATACAGATGAGTCTACATTGGACAAAGCTATTGAAGCACTGAAGCTGGATTCTGTTCAGAGAGGTTACAAGAAGGCTGAGGTCGAACGGGTTGCTGAACCAGTATGTGGTGCTAACAGATCCTCTGTTAAACCCTATTTTTTTAATCATTCTGCTGAACCTCATAGGTCTGCAGAGTCCTCTGAAAGTAGTACTATGCATAGGGTCATCTTCACCTTTTCTAGTGATGCTGATGTGGTATATGATATCATAAAGAAGAATTGACCTATTCTAATGACAGACTCTGAATTATCAAAGACACTAGGTCCCTCCCCGAAGTTTTCCTTTAGGAATAATAGAACACTTAAGCAGCATTTATGTTATAGACAACATCCTGTTAACACAGTATATTCAGAACGCAAAGGTACATATCCCTGTAGAACCTGCAGTGCTTGAAGTATATATGGAGTGTGACCTCCATTTGTCACCCTAGGATGAGCAAGAATATTGACTTTGTTTTATATGATGATTGTAATACAAAGAATATAGTTTACCTAGCCAAGTGTGTAACATGTAAAACTAATCAAATCCTTAAGGAAAGGATTTTAGAATATTATAATGAAATTAGGAACAAGAAATTGGCTAATGCCTTGGCTCAACATTTTTATGACAATGGAGAGTCTCATTCCTATAAGTTTTTAGTATTAAGCATTGTGAATTTAAGCATTAGAGAAGGTCACATATGTAATGAAAAAGAATGTACTGAACTTTGTTGGATACTAGATTTCAGGGCCAATATCAGCCCAGGTCTGAAAAATAATGTTTCTTTAAAACCTGCTCTCAAAAAGATATGCTTACATCATTAATTATGCTAGTTGTTTGATGAACACGACTTATTTTCAATTATTTTATTGGATGTCTTGTCTTTTAAATGGTTTGGATGTTATGTTGGTTTTTGTTATATGGTCTGAAGAAGCAGCAAGGCTAGGTGTATCGGAGGCGGTTTCAAATTGTTTTATCATGGTGTGGATAGGAGGAGGAATGGCATAGGTATTATCCTGAAGGAACAGTATGCTAAGAGTGTTTTGGAGGTGAAAAGAGTGTCGGATAGAGTGATGTTTATGAAGCTGGAAATTGATGGTGTAATGATGAATGTTGTTAGTGCATATGCTCCACAAGTTGGGTGTGCGATGGATGAGAAAGAAAAACTTTGGAGTGAGTTGGATGAAGTGGTGATGACTGTACCTAAGGATGAGAGACCGGTGATTGGAGCAGATTTCAATGGGCATGTTAGTGAAGGGAACAGAGGGGATGAGGAAGTGATGGGTAGGTATGGTGTTAAGCAAAGGAATGCAGAAGGTCAGATGGTAGTGGATTTTGCGAAAAGGATGGACATGGCTGTGATGAATACGTATTTTAACAAGAGGGGGGAGCATAGGGTGACATACAAGAGTGGAGGAAGATGCACACAGGTGGATTATATCTTATGTAGAAGGGCCAGTCTGAAGGAGATTGGAGAATGTAAAGTGGTAGCAGGAGAAATTGTAGTTGGGCAGCATGGGATGGTGGTTTGTAGGATGACATTGGTGATCAAGAAGAGGAGGATGAGTGTGAGGGCAGCACCAAGAATCAAATGGTGGAGATTGAAAAAGGGTAATTGTGAGGTGATGTTCAGGGAAGAGTTAAGACAGGCACTGGGTGGCAATGAAGAGTTACCGAATAGCTGGGTAACTACAGCAGAGCTAGTAAGAGAGACGGCTAGAAAGGTGCTTGGTGTGACATCTGGAAAGAGGAAGGAGGACAAGGAGACCTGGTGGTGGAATGAAGAAGTACAGGAGAGTATACAGAGAAAGAGGTTGGCGAAGAAGAAGTGGGATTGTCAAAGAGATGAAGAAAGTAGACAAGAGTATAAGGAGATGAGGTGCATGGCAAAGAGAGAGGTGGCGAAGGCTAAGGATAAGGCATATGAAGAGTTGTATAAAAGGTTGGACACTAAGGAGGAAGAAAAGGACCTGTACCGATTGGCTAGACAGAGGGACCGAGCTAGTAAAGATGAGCAGCAGGTAAGGGTGATAAAGGATAATGAGGGAAATGTACTCACAAGCGAGGATAGTGTGTTGAGCAGATGGAAAGAGTACTTTGAGGGGTTGATGAATGAAGAGAATGAGAGGGAGAGAAGGTTGGATGATGTGCGGATAGTGAGTCATGAAGTGCAGTGGATTAGCAAAGAGGAAGTAAGGATAGCTATGAAGAGGATGAAGAACGGAAAGGCTGTTGGTCCAGATAGCATACCTGTGGAAGTATGGAGGTGTTTAGGTGAAATGGCAGTGGTGTTTTTAACTAGATTGTTTAATGAAATCTTGGAAAGTGAGAGGATGCCTGAGGAATGGAGAAAAATATTTTGGTACCAATTTTTAAGAATAAGGGTGATGTGCAAAGCTGTAGTAACTACAGAGGGATTAAACTGATCAGTCACAGCATCAAGTTATGGGAAAGAGTAGTGGAAGCTAGGTTAAGAAGGGAGGTGATGATTATTGATCACCAGTATGGTTTCATGCCAGGAAAGAGCACTACAGATGCGATGTTTGCTCTGAGAGTGTTGATGGAGAAGTACAGAAAAGGTCAGAAGGAGTTGCATTGTGTCTTTGTGGATTTAGAGAAAGCATATGACAGGGTGCCTAGAGAGGAGTTGTGGTATTGTATGAGGAAGTCAGGAGTGTCAGAGAAGTATGTAAAAGTGGTACAGGATATGTACGAGGGTAGTGTGACAGCGGTGTGGTCTGTGGAGTGACGGATGCATTTAAGGTGGAGGTGGGATTACATCAAGGATCAGCTCTGAGCCCTTTCTTATTTGCAATGGTGATGGACAGGTTGACAGATGAGATCAGACAGGAGTCCCCGTGGACTATGATGTTTACAGATGACATTGTGATCTGTAGTGAGAGTAGGGAACAGGTGGAGGAGACCCTGGAGAGGTGGAGATGTGCTCTAGAGAGAAGAGGAATGAAGGTCAGCAGGACTAAGGCAGAATATATGTGTGTGAATGAGAGGGAGGACAGAGGAGTGGTGAGGATGCAGGGAGTAGAGGTGGCAAAGGTGAATGAGTTTAAGTACTTGGGATCAACAGTTCAGAGTAATGGTGAGTGTGGAAGAGAGGTGAAGAAGGGAGTACAGGCAGGATGGAGAAGAGTGTCAGGAGTGATTTGTGACAGACGAGTACCAGTAAGAGTGAAAGGGAAGGTCTACAAGAGGGTAGTGAGATCAACTATGTTATACTGGTTGGAGACAGTGGCATTGATAAAAATGCATGAGTCAGAGCTTGACGTGGCAGAGTTGAAGATGTTAAGATTTGCACTGGGTGTGACAAGGATGGACAGGATTAGGAATAAGTATATTAGAGGGTCAGGCCAGGTTGGAAGGTTTGGCGACAAAGCCAGAGAGGCAAGATTACGTTGGTTTGGACATGTGCTGAGGAGGGATGAAGAGTATATTGGGAAAAAGATGCTAAGGATGAAGCTGCCTGGTAACAGGAAAAGAGGAAGGCCTAAGATAAGGTTTATGGATGTGGTGATTGAGGACATCCAGGTGGTTGGTGTGACAGAGCAAGATGCAGAGGACAGGAAGAAATGGAAATAGTTGATCTGCTGTGACAACCCCTAACAGGAGCAGCTGAAAGAAGAAGAAGGTCTGAAGAAGCGTTTTTTCCATGAAAGCGCTCACCAATTTTTAATTAAACCAGTTTATTTGTACCTTTCAGCCTACTGTGGATATCTTTTTATCGTAGTGTTCCTCTATACTCTTCCACCCTTTTCTACCCTTTCCCTGATACCCAGTGTTCTTCAAAACATAAAGGTGTATTTTTCAACTCTAATTGTGGTGACCTTTTGGCACAGGCATCAGTAGTTCTCCCTTCTTTTGAAATTGGTCAGGGGGAATTACCACATGCTTCCCCACAGAAATGATATCCTCACAGAAGACAGGGGTTTTTGATACACCCCAACCTTCAACTTCATTAACTGATACCTGAATAATAGAATTATAATACCCTTCAGCCACCTGTTTTTGAGGATGTGCAGCAGGTATTAAAGGAGGCAAAAAAAAACTGCTACAAAAAAATCTCATATGAGTAAGTAGAAAATATTTTAAAATATTTTCCAGATGGTGCCAAGGCAAGAACCATGACCAGGAGGACCCTTTTATGCCTCTATTTCCTTTGTTTCTACAGTATTTGCAGAGATAATTATTCTTTGGCCTTTCTTATTCCTCTATTAAGATTCATCTCTCATCCATCTCTGTTTGTCTGTTTTTACATTCTCCACTTCTTCCCTACATTATGTGAAATGTTTTAAAAGATAGAAGGATCCTTCTTGGGTACTTAATTTTGCATTCAGAAAACTTATACTTGTTTCTTTTTGAATCTGCTCATAAGGGTGATTTGAAATTGTTAACTTGGAAACAGCAGTATTGCTCATTGCTCTGACTTCTGCTAGAACTGCATCTTTGTTACAAGCTCTTATGGTGAATCATCCCTATTGCATCTGTAACAAAGAAAAGGTAACTTTGAGACCATATTCTTCCTTAGTGCCTAAGGTGGTTTCAGGGTGTTTTGCTTGAGACAGATGATTCATCTCCCTGTTTTCCTTCCAGAACCTAAAAAGAAGGGAGATGGAATTTATATACTCTGAATGTCACAGTCAACTCAGATACTACATTGATGGGACAAAAATGCTTCAAGACTTCCGATCAACTGTTTATTTCCTATGAAGAAGGTAAGAAAAAGGAACAATCCAAACAGATAATTTTGAAATGGTTGCCTCATGCAGTTGCTTTTTATTGTTCTCACAAATAACAAGACACTTTCAGGCAATGTGAAACCCCATTGTTCCAGGGCTATGGCTACTTCTATGGCATTTTGAAAAGAGGTGTGCAGAGAAAATATAATAGCAGTTTTGCTATAACTAATCTCCAAGAGCTCCTGGACTCTGATCCTTCTTCCTTCTTTCCTTTCTAAGCAATGTTGTCATCCCATAATCCTTTCTATGCAATGTTGTCATCCCATAATCCTTTCTAAGCAATGTTGTCATCCCAATATATCTTATGCTACTTCAGCAGTGATTGAATGATGAATACAGTACTGTTGTATATGTAAACTTACCTAAACAGTAAATGGTGGAATAAATGAATGTTACAGAGGTCGCACCTTCTCTCCATCCCTCTCCTTTTACACTTCTTATACCAGGGTGTGGATGTTTTACTATTACTATCTGACAGGGCTCTGGCCTCCTCCTTCTGAGACAAGAATGATCCAAAGTTTTGGCATCCTAGCCACTGACTTTATTATGCTCTTCTGGAACTGTGCAATGGCTGAGGTGTTTGGGAGGTGCTCTGGTTTCCTTGGCAGGATTTCCCATATAGCTCAGGCTACTACAACATTGATCTATGTGAATATTTACTACTATGGTTAGTTTACTTTCACAGCTGTACTTTACATAGATGTGTCTAAGCTTAATATGCTTTAAATGCTATATAGAGCATTTAACTTGTAGATTCCCATTAAATTATATTACCTACAGTGTTATAGTATATTTTTACTGTTAACTCATTCAAATGTATATAATGTGGAGCTTTTCTGAAAGGGGTTTGTCCAATTGGACTTACCAGCTGGGCTTTCCCAGTAAACCTAGGCAAATAACTAACTAACTAAACATATATATTTTACAATGGACTCTGCAGTGCCTTCATTCTTATTTGATTTTTGATGCTCTGGATGTCAAGGTTTGGAATTCTTCTACAGTGGACTTTATTTTCTCACTGTTTTGCAGAGTTTTTTTTTTATTGTATCAGTTATTGTTAGTGTTTTGTTCTAACAATTTATCTTGTGCTTGTAACATGCATGACTTATACTGTATTAAATTGTTTGTAAGATTATTTGGTTTGCAAGAGTTGTATTTCCCATACTTCTCTCATTATATGTCATTCAGTAATGACATTCTGATGCTGGCATACTGTTTTGTATTTCTGTAGGAAATTTAATATCTTCAGTCTTTTGCCACTCACAAAGGGGGTGATGCCCTCTGTAGAATCTTGTACACTCGCTATAAATTGGTCTTTATTCCTTGTCCATCTTCCTCGGATGGTGGGGTGTAAAGTGGATATTCAATTCTCCCCTCACTAACTAGTAACATATAGTTTTGCTCTCTCACAAAACTATTCTACCAGTATTGCGAAGGGGAATGCAACTACAGAACCAGCTGGCAATTTAAACAAATTATCTTTAAGCAACAACAAAAGGTAAATGGAATACTCACCTTACCATTATCTACAGCTTTCAATCGTATCTCCATCTCTGGACTATACGCAGGAATCCATCAGAATAAATATTGCATCAAACATTCATTCGTTCTCTGATTATCCACTTGACTGAAGTCAGGATCACAGTGGAGTCAGGGGCTGTCTTGACATCGTCATTGGCACAAGGCAGAGAAATGAATATTGGATAGGGTGTTAAATTATTACAAGAGGCACACATGCTCACGCGCGCGCGCACACACACACACACACACACACACACACACACACACGCACACACGCACACACACACACACACGCACGCACACGCGCACACACACACACACACACACACACACACACACACACACACACACACACACACACACACACTCTCTCTCTCTCTCTCTCACCATCAATTTGAATAAAGTTCATCTAATTCAAGTCTTTAGAGTATGATAAGAAAGTAGAACACCCAGCACATGGTCACAGGGTGGACATGCAGACTTTGTATAGAAGGTACAACAGCTGATAAACAGAGTAGTAAGCCAAACATCATGAAATAGTAGGAGTTGACCAGTTTGCAATTGTACTGCCCCTGGTACATCAAACAAATAGATTACATTACCTTTCCATCTCATTGTTGTGAGTTTCACTCCTGCTTTTACCAAATTTCTCAGTGCTCGTCTGTTATCTTTGTTCTTATGAAAGTAAATTCTGGCTGCACATATTTCTAGTTTTACTTGACAGAATTTATTCAGAAACCAAATAATTTCATTTGCACACTCAGAACAAGGTGTCCACGACATGTACCACTTTAGAGTGCATGGCGTGAATCTCTTGATTAGACTGTTTTGCTTTATTTCATAGATGCACTGCAATTCAGCATGAGTTGTCCTTTTACTGCAAATCCAGTTCTGAAAAATGCCATTGTCTTCATCATACTGGAACACATAGCCAATGCATGTCCTTCGAGAATAATAAAACTTCTGATATTCACTGAGAAGGACTTTTTTAGTCATTCTGTAAACAAAACATATACAATAATGTTCTATAATCATGATATTTTAATTTCATTTAAACAATTTACAACAAAGAGTAGACATTCTACTAAAGTAAACATTTTTCAGCCTTTTCCTCAGTGTCTTTTAAAGAAATTAAATTTGCTCTCACAAATGTAGGCACAGGGGTTCTTAAAGAGCAGGACTTCAGTTTTCGGGTAATAAAGCTGTTATAACACTAAATCCTGCCAGTTGTATTTTCTTCCACTGCAGAGTCTCACTGTACTTTTCATGTAAAACTTTTTTTGCCTTGCCTATATATTCCAGAGTATGTCATACTATATAACATTGACTAAATTTGCAGTGAATGGAATAAGATTGTGTTTTTGTCGATAGCAGGTCTACTTATAACAGATACTATAATCACAGAAAAAATATAAAAGTTTTTACATATTTCACTTACCATAAAAAACATAGAATAAATTGCATTACAGCATTATTGCACCACTCATCATGATAGTGATCCAAATTTCTGTTTAACTACTTAAGGTTCTTTGGAGTTCATGAGTTCAAAAACAGTAATTAGCATTTCTTTGATGAGTAGGGTAACCATGCATTCCTTTGCAAGATGTACTTGTCAGATAATGCAAGATGGAGTTAATGATTGCTTGATACAAAGATGATTGCATCAGCTCACATTATGGCTTAGGTTTTGTAATGCCAGTATCATGCAAAAGCTACAATGCAGATCACTAGCTAACTCATAGGATCATAAGATCATAGGAAGCTACGAGGCTAATGGCCCTAGGGCTCCGCCAAGCCTTGCCAAGTTCTACTCTTATTTCCAGAATCAGCACCTATTGCCCCTGTCCAAGAGGGGCACAGGTGGAACACCCAGGGTGAAATTATGGTTACCCATCCAATCATCCAGAATGTGTTTGAAGAAAGCCAATGAGGTGCTCTGGTTATCATGAAGTGGGAGTATGTTCCAAAGGTGTGGTAACCTCTGGGAGATGAATCTGTCCTTCCAGCAGGTTCTATTAATGTCACATGTCAGGTTATGGTCCTTAGAGGGAGTAACCCTAGTATCATTTGATTTAAGGAGATATAGCATTTCCAGTAAAGCAGGGTCAGAGACTGCCTTATATGCAAGGCAGAGATTCCCTCTGAGCAGTCTGTATGAAACAGAATAAAGTGACAGTGATTTCAGATGATCCATATTGGACAGACATTGAATTTTCCTTGTGAGGAACCTTTGTGGTCCCTCCAATTGCTGTAGGTGCTTGGAAAGGTACATACCAAAAGGGGCGTTGTTCTCAATTATTGGCCTGTTGATGGAAGAGTACAGGGAGGTTATAACTTTTTTTTTTCTGGAGACAATGTCCTTACTTATGAGATGACCCATATAGAATGCCCTTCTTACCACTGTGGAGACATGGTGGTCAAAGGTAAGGTTGCTGTCAGCCTGTGCGTCCAGGTCTCTCACCACTGAGTGTATACCTAAGGTGTTGCTATTGATGTGATAGTTAGTAGGGACATTGCCCTTACCAAAGGGATGATAATGTATTTTTTTGCATTGAGTTTAAGGCCATTAATTTGGCACCAATCATTTGTTTGTATAAGACCCTCTTGTAGGATGGTCACATCATTTGGAGATTCTATGACCGCTCTCAGTTTGTAGTCATCAGCAAACTTTGTTACCAACCGACCTTTAGTTTTTATTTGTACTTCGGAGAAATAGATTCCAAACTGTAGATGACCCAGGACTATCCTTGAGGAACACCACTGGTTACAGGTCTGCTGCAGTCGTATAACTGTTAACCTTCTTTGATTTATCCATATCATATCAGATCTCCAATTCTGATAATCTGAGGCATAACCAAAGTAGTTGAAAATTACTGGATTTGAACCACTGCCTATCAAAATCAGCATTCTAAAGGGCTGTGTAGTGACTGCTGCTGCCACAGGAGACTTTAAACTGCAAGTGGCAGAAAGCACACACTTCAAGGCCTGACTTAAACATTGTTTTTGAATGTTCATGTATCTCCTAAAATGCATTTTTATGGATCAAAGTACTTTAGCCATGTCACTGTTCACACAAGGGTGAGTTAGAAATATCACCATCAGTTGGGGAAGGCACTCATGTCTATCATGGTTGTTCTACATACATACATTACTTATACATTGCCAGTACGTGATTAAAGAGACTTTTCTTTGAACGAGTAATATTCAAACCCAAAACATTGAAAACACTAAAACATTCATGAGGCTGCAAACAAACAACACAAACTTGACAATCCTAATCAAGTGGGGGGCTTCACTCCCCACACCTCCCCTAACTAAATATACCAACTCCGAGATCACTCAACATTGGGGGAAAAGGGCAAACTGTGAGAATGGCCAACTGAATTTTTTCCCTAGGAAAAATTTGCAGATGTGGCTATTCACGGTTTAGTGTTTTCGATGTTTTGGGTTTGAATATTACGCATTCAAAGAAAAGTCTCTTCGATCATGTAATAGAGAACACATATAAACTCCTGACGATCTCTGTGGACTCTCTATAATGCTGTATATTAGTTGCTGACACCACAGGAAAAGTATTACTACAAATTCCAAATAGAACAAATTGAAAGGATGACATCATCATTGTGTTACAAGGTGGATGTTTGGCTTAAAAGTGAATGAATGAGTTGTGTGAGTCCTCTTCCTAGTACATGTTTCCACTCGGTAGAAGTACATACACCATACCTGTTGGATAAGCCAGTCTTACTTGCACTAGAGTCACTGTTAGAAAAATATGTATTTGAACATGTATAAAGTGCTAGTTGAAAAGCAAATAGTATATAATGCATTTTATTCTATTTACAATATGGCAATGAGAATGATTTTACATGTAATTGCTTGAAGCTTTGGAGCTGCAGTGTATTTGAACTCTGACCATGGCAGTAGCCAGCTCAGCAAGCTTATGTTTTTCACTAATGATTATCTGCTGGGTCAGGAAAATTAAATGTATAAAGCATTGAAAATTCTTCTTCCTTCCCCTGAGATAATTGGCCTTGTGAATATTATCAGAGATAAGACACAGCTGCTAAAGTAAAGTTGCAAGAAGAACAAAGAAGTATATTACAAGACTGAACCAACTATTGTATTCGAGCAGGCCTGAAACCTTGAAGGAGTAACATTTTACAGAAAGACATTATAACTAACCAGGTGCTTTGCAAGGCTGTATTATTCCCATGGGAAAATTTTTAAAATGTATAACATCAGCTTTTTCTTATGAATAGAATATTGTAGACCATAGTGATGTAGGTGCCCTGTGACTAACCACGTCAGTAAAGTGGGCACAGCTTGAATGTAAGACTATATAAAATTGTGTATTTCCTGCATCATGTCAGACAAAACTCTGTACTTGGATGGTTTTTTGCCTCCTGGTGTACACTAGTAAACTTTTGCATCTGAGCCTCCTGTGTTGTTATCATTTGTTTTTATTTAACAGTTTGGTCCTCCTTGAACCGGAAGCCCTCAGACAGCTGCAGATCAGAGTGTACCGGTGGTCGAATACTGCGCAGGAGAAGTTACCGAAATGGTTCTTCTCGAAACACAAAGACCTCCGACTGAATTGTCATTTTGAGAGGCTGGCCACTTTCTGATCTGTGGCCGAAGAGCGGTCTCAAACTGGTCGACCCAGGAGGCTCAGGTAGGAAGATATTTGCCTTTTTTCTGTTTTAGATCAGGGACTAGGTTACAGTAAATGTCATTGTCAGAGATTTGTTATACAGATCAGGGACAAAAGGAAATTACTGTATATTTTGTCAGAGATCAGGGAAACAGAATAAGGTAGGCAGTTATTCTAGATAAACTGTGTAAGGAACTGAAATACCACGTGGTGAAAAGGGTTACGTAACATTTTCTTTTAGAATGGGAAATCAGTGCACTAAAAAATCGCGAGATCCGCCCCTAACTGATGACGCAAAATATATGCAATTACAACGGACTGATAATGTAAGGTATTATACAAAATGGGTTAATAAATACGGATTTGACGGTAAATTAAACAAGATTTCATAGTTAAACTTTTAAAACAGCTTAAATCTGATGCAGAAGGTCAGGCAAAAAAACAACAGCGATTAGGCATCCCCTCAGGCACACAGGTGGATTGAGGAAGTAAACCGAAGGGAACAGAAAACTAAAAATGCAAAAACATTATTTTTAGACAAAGAGGATAATAATACAGTAATAGCGATGGCCCCTCCCCCTCTGCCCCCTGCAATGCCTTTTTCAGGATATGAAGCAGGAGGACAAGCTGGTCCACCTCCACATTATCCTGAAGTTACAAGAGCACTAAAACCATTTGTTAGAGATCCTATTGAAACTAGGTCCCGGACACGTAAAACACTTGGGGACACAGACTTATATCAAATAGGGAGAAACACACTAGAAGAGAGTGAGGAAGAAATCCGTCCACTAATCGAGGTACCAAATCCTCAGGCAGGACAGGAAGGGCAAGACCCAACTCTTCTAGTATATAGACCATGGACACCGGAAGATATTCGGAAAGCTACAGAGGGAATCCCTCATCCAAAAGTTAATTACACAAAGTTTTTACAAGATTTACAAGGTATGAGACTAAGTTACCACTTGAATGGAGAAGAAGTAGAAAAGGTAGTTAGACAGATTGTGGGTTCAGACTGGCACGTGATTTGTGGCACCTGGAATCCTCGTAATGCAGAGCTACATAGTGACATAGTGACGCAGAATTAGACAACAGAGTGAAAGGTCTTACAGACCGAATTTCTGAAAAATTGAAACCTAGAGCAGATTGGACTTGCATTAATCAATTGATACAACAGGAGAATGAAACTGTAGATGGGTACTATGGTAGATTATTGGAATGTTTCAATAACCATAGTGGTATGGCTATTCCTGAAAATCAGACACATGATACCTCGTATGAACAGCAACTGAAAAATGCGTTTTTGAAAGGTTGCATTGCACCTATCAGTAGCTTTATTACAAAGCATATGATAGATCATCAAACAAGTAGGCTACAAGCCTTACTTGAATATGCTAGACATGCTGAAAGACACTTTAATAGTAAAAAGAAAAAGAAGACACAAGTCTTCACTGCTGAAGACGGAGCTGAGGTCTTTGTAGTACAGTCAGGTAAAAAGGGTAAGAAAAATGCCCAGGGAAATAGACAATCTGACAAAAGGTCAGAAGATTTTGAAGAGAGAAAAAAGAAAGGTGAGTGCTTTAAGTGCGGTAAGAAAGGACATTTAGCAAGGGATTGCAGGCTAAATAAAAAGGTGACTACAGAAAATAAAGGTGATGAGGACTGACTATATGATAGTGATGAAAATCAGAAATCATCAGGAAAGACTAACAAACAAAGGACAAATGTAAATGTAGTAGAAGGAACAGAGGAAGTGCAAGCAGATGTAGAGGATGAAGAAAGTGAAATTTTAGATTTGGCATTACTGAGCTTGGAGCTCTATTTGGCAGACACAAAACCGGAAGTTACACTTCTGGTGGAAGGAAGGGAAGTGAAATTCTTGTGTGACTCAGGAGCGTCACGAACTTTGATACACCCTTCAAAGTTACCAGAATATTCTGAATCACCTGACTATATATTAGTGAAAGCAGCAAATGGACAGCTATATAGGGAGCCACTCTCCCATGATATAGCAATAACTGACCCTGTTTCAGGTATGACTCAGAAAAGTAAAATTGTAGTTTCTGGAAAATGTCCAGTAAACTTACTGGGAAGAGATCTTATGCAGATATTTGGCATAGCGGTAGTTCCTACTATGCAGGGTATGGAAACACAAAGACAAATGGATACTTTTGTGGTGTGACCAGAGGGTGAAACTTTTTACTGGTACAGCCAGGACCTAGTCACGACTGGTCCAGGGGCAGTAACTGAAGAACTGATGAATATAGCCATCAGTAAGGCCCCCTCCCTTGACACTGACTGACAGCATCTGTTGCATTATACTCTATACTACTGTAGCATGCCAGGACCTGATAAAGAATATGAACAAGAGTTGTTCAAAAATCCTGCTAACAGATTAGTATTACGAACCTTGTATTGGGATACTGAGGGAAACAGTGTAGTAAGCTGTTCACTACCTCAGGAATTCATGGCACTGTACAAATCTAATCGACTGCCACATGTCAGCTTGACAAAAAGTAAAGGTGTGAGATGGGCAGATTTAGGAGAAAAAGTAACAAGATAGGAAAAACAAACTGATTTAGAATTATCAGAACAAGGAATACAAAAACAGAAATTGAATTGGCTGACACAGACACAGACACATCCAGCTGTACACTTACAAACTAGTGAAGACAGCTGATTAGCATTCTTATTAGAAGAAGAAGAAAAAGCCTTGTGTGATATACCAGATATTCTTTGGTCAACAGGTAAATCAGATGTAGGACTTATTCAAACAGCAGGACCAGTAACTATTACACCAAAATCAGCATTTAGACCACAAAAAAGACAATACCCCTTGAGGAAAGATGCAGAGCAAGGAATCAAGCCTATAATAGCAGCATTACTCAAGGAAGGAGTACTGGTAGAATCTCTTGATTCACCATGTAACACCCCTCTATTTCCTGTTAAAAAAGCAAACGGGGAATGGCGGATGGTACAGGATTTACAAGCTGTAAACAATGCAATAATACCCAGAGCACCTACGGTGCCAGACCCACACACCTTGTTGAATGATTTGAAACCACAACAAAAATATTTTACTGCGGTAGATATAAGCAATGCTTTCTTTTCAATACCCATACATCCTGATAGCCAGTATTGGTTTGCATTTACATTTCAGGGTAAAAGATATGCCTATACTCGGCTGCCGCAGGGATATTGTGAAAGTCCAACGATATTTGCACAAGAAATGGCAAGTAACCTGGCAGGGTTTACTCCACCAGGAGGTAGTCAGATTCTACTTTATGTAGATGACATCTTGCTAGCAGCCCCTACCCAGCATCAATGCAGGGAGGATACAATAGCATTATTGAAATTTTTAGCAGCACAAGGACACAAAGTAAACAAAAGTAAGTTTATTTATTTATTTTATTTATTTATTTTACATTTGTTAACCGGGCTAGTCCAACTGGATCTATTTCCATTTTCAGCAGAGGCCCGGGGAGAAAAGCTCCACAAAGACATAGTAACTAATTACATAAGATGCAATAAAGAGGAACATAAAAAAAATATATTGTATCAGGAAAATATTATAAAAAAAAATCAAACTTATTGTATTCAGAATTAACATTTGTACAATAATGTACTCATTGTTCTTGTAAGCAAAACACAAGCATAACTTATTTAGCATAGTAAACATCATAAGAAAGAGAGAAGGACATTTAAAGACAGTATGGAAGTAGAATAGATATTTATCTGAACCCTCAGTAAACTGAGTAATATAAACAGGAAGAAGAAGGAATAAAGGAGGGGTAAATGATAGAGTAGTGAGGAAGTAAAATAGAGGGTAGCAGAAGTTACAGAGATAAAGGGGAACTAGGAATAATCGAATACCTGGTTTCAGTCTGGGTTAAGGCAGGGACATAGCCAGTGTTTTGTAAGGTAAAGTCTAAGTTTTTGTTTAAAAAGGACTGGAGATAAAACAGAAGTCAGTTCAGTGGGCAGTAAGTTCCAGTGTTTACCAATGGAGTTAGAGAAGAGGGAGTCTCCTGCAAGGTTATTGGATTTGGTAGCAGTAACTAGGAGTTTGCTGGAGGAGCGAAGTGAGTTCAGGTTAGAATAAGGGGTGAAGAGATTAGAAAATGAAGGAGTGTTGTTTGGCCGATAAAAAGTTCTTTGGATGATGGGAAGTTGGGAGAGAAGCAACATGTTTTGTAATTCAAGCCAGTGAAGTTGTTGTAGGTTCAGGCAGTGGTGAGTTCTGAATTGATTGCCAGTAACAAATTTCGCTATACTATTGTATGTGGTGGTCAATTTAGAAAGATTAGATTTCTTCAGGTTAGTATAGATTAGTGAGGCATAGAGAAGAGTGGAAATGAGATGAGAGTGTGCTAAGGTAGCTTTGGCTGTTGGGGATAAGAAAGTTTTAATTCTATAGAGGGAGCCCAGTTTCCTATGTACAGTTTTAATAGTGTTGTTTATGTGATAATCAAAGGTAAGATTGTTGTCAATAGTCACACCTAGCAGTTTGGTAGTAGAGTCAGGTGATATGAGAGTGTTGTTAATAGAAGAGATAGAGAAGTCTAAAGGGGGGGATCTGGTAGTGGGTTTGAAAAGGAGGAGTTTTGTTTTTTTGGCATTAAGAAGTAGGCAGCATTTTAAGAACCATGCTTCAACAGTATGGAATACCTTTTGAGTAATAGTTTGAAGCTCTGGGATTGTTTTAGCAGAGCAAATGAGTGTGGAGTCATCTGCATATTGTATGCACGTAGCTTGGGGAATAGCTACTTGTAAGTCATTTATGAATAGGGAAAAAAGAAGGGGTCCAAGAATTGAGCCTTGTGGTACACCGAGTGAGATTGTTACAACTTTGGAGAAAACAGGTTAGATACCTAGGATATGTAATATCCAATGAAGGTAGAATATTAGACGAAGACAGAAAAACAGTGATTTTACAGGCACCCAAACCAGCAACCAAGAAGGAAATGATGTCCTTCTTGGGAACGACCAATTTTTGTCGAAGCTGGATATCAAACTATGCTTTAGAATCTGCTCCACTGGCTGATTTAATATATAAAACACCAATGGCAGCACAAGATGCATTACAATGGACACCTGAAGCAGAAACAGCTTTCTGCAGACTAAAACAATTGATAGCTTCATCACTAGTTTTAGGACTTCCAAATTACCACAAAAGATTTTTTCAGACCGTAGATTGTAAACAGGGATACATGACATCAGTTTTGATGCAACAGCATGGGGATAAGCAACGCCCCATAGCTTACTATTCATCACAGTTAGATCCAGTGGCACGATCATTGCCTCACTGTGTGCAAGCAGTAGTCGCAGCTGCAATGGCAGTACAGGCTTCGGCCTCAGTGGTGTTGTTCCACCCTCTCACATTGAGAGTGCCTCATGCAGTCGCGATAATTTTACTGCAAGAGAAAATAGCATATCTATCTCCTGCTAGACATCTTTCATGTATGACCATACTGCTGAGCCAACCTCATATGGTAATTGAACATTGTACAACATTAAATCCATCAACGTTACTTCTGACTCCTGTGGATGGCACACCACACAGTTGCCTGCAGGAAATTGAGCAAATAACTTTGCCCAGACAAGACCTCACTGATATGCCCTTGGATGATGCCGAGGTGACATTTTATGTGGATGGGTCATGCAGAAAGGTTCCTACAGGGAAAAATCTAGTAGGGTATGCAGTAGTCACAGATACAGAGATTTTAGAAGCCCAGCCCTTACAGCATAACCTGTCTGCTCAAGCAGCAGAACTGATAGCCTTAACATGGGCTTGCACTCTAGCGAAGGATAAATTTGTGAACATATATACTGACAGTCAGTATGCTTTCTCTACAGTGCATGTTTTTGCACAGCAATGGAAAAATAGGGGAATGATAACATCTACTGGCAAACCGATTAATCATGCGCAACTTATTTTGAACTTGTTAGATTCCATTCAGTTACCTACTAAAGTAGCTGTTTGTAAATGTTTAGCTCATACAAAACAACAGGATGCAATTTCAAAAGGAAATGCAAAAGCTGATGCAGCTGCGAAGCAAGCAGCCTCAGACTCAGAAACTTTACTTTTAACCGAGGAATTACAACCCTCTGAGATTTTAGATTTAGAAATGTTAAAAACGATGCAAACATTAACTACAAAAGCTGAGAAACAGAAATGGGAGAAACAAGGTGCAATCCTCGAAAATGGACTGTATATCTCCAAAGAGAAAAAGCCAATATTGCCGTCTAATTTATTTAGATATGCAGCTTTGTTGAGCCATGGGCAGTGCCATGTCTCAACAGGGGGGATGGCACAGTTAGTAAATCGAATATTCCAAACATATGGATTCACAAACTTTACACAAAAATTTTATGCAGCATGTCATATTTGTAATAAACATCATGCACAAGGAGCATTCAAACCCAAGCAAGAGAGTTTTCCTATACCACCATATCCGTTCCACACTATTTGTATGGATTTCATAGAATTGAATAAATGTGAAGAGAAAAAATACTGTTTAGTAATTATAGACATATTTTCCAAATGGGTAGAAGCTTTTCCAAATAAAAATCCGGATGCATCAACAGTGGCAAAAGCCCTAATAAAAGAAATAATTCCTAGATTTGGCATACTGGAAAGAATCTATAGTGACAATGGGACACACTTTGTTAATCAGACGATTCACCAACTTGGGAGATTCTTTGGGATCTCCTTGAAGAATCATTGTGCTTACCACCCACAGTCTGCAGGACTGGTGGAAAGGTACAATGGAATTTTAAAAAGCAAGTTGAGGAAGTTAATGAATGAAACACAGAAGAATTGGATTTGCTTTTTGCCTTTGGCACTGCTGAGCATGAGAACAGTTCCAAATGTAAAGGGTTTGACCCCCTTTGAAGTGATATTTGGAAGGGCATATTATGTGCCACAGTGGAAAGCTCTCATGCCTGCAGAACTAGAGGCTGACAGCTCATTAGCTAGCTATATGAGGAAACTGTTAACAAATAAAACTGTTTTGCAGTTGAACTCTTTTTCAGATAGAGGACAGACCAGACCGTTGGAAGTGGTGCTGACCCCAGGGTCCTGGGTGTGGTTGAAGGTCACAAAGAGGAAGAATTGGATGAGTCCAAAGTGGGAAGGACCGTACCAGGTACTGTTGGCGACGCCTACTGCAGTCAAAGTTGCTGAGAGGTCGTCCTGGGTCCACCTGACGCACTGTAAAGAATTTTCAGCTTGATAAACATTTTGTGACTGACACACAACAAAGGCAGGATGGCCAAGAGCGAAATGAGTAAAAATACAGATCAACCCCGAAGATATTGTTTAATCATCTTGCTAACTATGCATTTATTGACTATGATTGTGATGACTTTCCTTTTGTTGTGGTTCTTCCTACATATAACCACACAAGTGAAAGTGGAGAAACGTGATGAACTGTCTATAGACTGGCATCCAAACTTTAACACATACCTAGCTATGAAGCGTGTATATGTAGAGACTATGAACATTTCAAATTGCTGGGTTTGTACTGCCATACCAACAGCATATGGAGGACTGTTGATGTCTGCTGTCCCCTTGGGGATAAATGAGACTTGGGAAAATTTACTTTTTGATACAGGTTCTGTAAGATCACAGGACAAAATTGCATTGTATTTGCCTATTACACAGAAAGGAATTGTATGTTTCTATAAGAATGATACATTCCAAGTGGGTTGGAGTAACTGTAACATAACTATATCTAATAAATGCTATATTAAAGCTAAAGATAAAGGCACTGTTTGTAACACAAATTATGATTCCTATTTGAGCTTAATGAAAACAACATTAAGTGATGTGCAGAGAAATCCTGTCCTGCATAAACAATTGTCTGTTATAGACAAGAAAATGTTTCATTCAGAATTAACCCGCATCAGTACTAAAGTAGAAAACTGTTATTTTGTTTGTGGGAAAAAAGCATACAAATGGCTACCCGAGAATTGGTCCGGCAGTTGTTTTTTGGGTTATCTGGTTCCGGCTATAAGGCATACTGCAGAATTACCTCTAGGTAGGATACGAAATGTAAGAGATGTAGCCCGAAAGCCTGAAGATCCAATCAGAAAACCTGTAAATCCAGTGGGAAAAATCGAAGCTGGTTGGAAGAATCATCATTCTGTGAAAGATAAAGAAAAATTGACTCATATGGACTTGAGTGACAGTGTTATATCCTGGGCTGGAATACTTCCAGCATATGCAGCAGTCAAATCGATCTGGGAGTTGAGAAAACTGTTGAAGCTTCTCGAAGTAATGAGTAACGCAACTTTTTCTGCTCTCGAACTAGTGACTGATGAACTGAATGCAATGAGAACTGTTGTGCTACAAAATCGAATGGCACTTGACTTCACCCTAGCGGCGAGAGGTGGTACGTGTGCGCTTATCAAAGAAGAATGCTGTGCGTTCATACCAGACAATCGACACGAGATCAATGATCACCTAGAGGTAATACAGCAGGTATCGGCCATGACTGAACCAGGCCCAAACCCATTGACAAACTTTTTCCTGAGTCTGTTTAGTGGGTGGGGTTCTATCCTAATGAATATTTTGATTGCTATTTGTGTTGGTCTGCTCCTATTAGGAGCATGTGTCTGTTGGGGATCCCCTGTATGAAAAGATTAGTCAAAGATTTTGTTGATATATCTGTAACTGAAACTTTATACCAAGACATTGAATTGGAACTATTGATTCCAGATGAAACTTTTTCCGAAATATAAACTAAATGACTTGCCTAGTTGAAAGTCCTTAAAGGAGAAGGCTAGGGGATGATATAACATTGTTTATGTGTCCGAATAGAATAAAAAGTATTAAAAGGGAGGAAAATGTTAGAAAAATATGTATTTGAACATGTATAAAGTGCTAGTTGAAAAGCAAATAGTATATAATGCATTTTATTCTATTTACAATATGGCAATAAGAATGATTTTACATGTAATTGCTTGAAGCTTTGGAGCTGCAGTGTATTTGAACTCTGACCTTGGCAGTAGCCAGCTCAGCAAGCTTATGTTTTTCACTAATGATTATCTGCTGGGTCAGGAAAATTAAATGTATAAAGCATTGAAAATTCTTCTTCCTTCCCCTGAGATAATTGGCCTTGTGAATATTATCAGAGATAAGACACAGCTGCCAAAGTAAAGTTGCAAGAAGAACAAAGAAGTATACTACAAGACTGAACCAACTATTGTATTCGAGTAGGCCTGAAACCTTGAAGGAGTAACATTTTACAGAAAGACATTATAACTAACCAGGTGCTTTGCAAGGCTGTATTATTCCCATGGGAAAATGTTTAAAATGTATAACA
Organism: Protopterus annectens; assembly: GCF_019279795.1. Lineage (NCBI taxonomy): Eukaryota > Metazoa > Chordata > Ceratodontiformes > Protopteridae > Protopterus > Protopterus annectens. The sequence continues at coordinate 1,929,394,241 of NC_056729.1, read as the reverse complement.
TCAGCTTTTTCTTATGAATAGAATATTGTAGACCATAGTGATGTAGGTGCCCTGTGACTAACCACGTCAGTAAAGTGGGCACAGCTTGAATGTAAGACTATATAAAATTGTGTATTTCCTGCATCATGTCAGACAAAACTCTGTACTTGCATGTTTTTTTGCCTCCTGGTGTACACTAGTAAACTTTTGCATCTGAGCCTCCTGTGTTGTTATCATTTGTTTTTATTTAACAGTCACATACACTCATACTAGTTGGTCATTGTTAGATTTGAACAACTGTCCATCTAAATCTACAGGGCATTGTATTAACTAGTGGTGCCACAGAAGTATTACACTAAGTGTGATACAAAGCATAAAAATATCACTGTGGTTCAAGGTCAAAGTTTGGCTTAAAAGTGAGTGAAAAGGTTGTGGGACCCAATCTCCTCCCCTAAATATTTCCACTGAGTGGAAGTGTACACACAGATCTGTTGGATAAACCAGTCCTGTCACTAGAGTCACATACTAGACTTAAACATTCAAATAAGTCCAATGAATTGGAGCTGTGGACAGCAGGACAGACTCTGCATGGTGCCCTATAGGGGGAGGAGTTGTGCAGACCAACCACTTTGGGCATGTACTGTGGTGCGCAGTATCCTCAAGATAGGAGAACACAGATCACAGACTGCATGCCATAGCAGGGCTAGCCACTCAATGGTGTAAAATATGGCTCTAGGTGATTTGGTCATGTTGAATAATGTCACCAAATGGGCATGGGTAGCTACCGGCGATAAGTGGGTTGAGGATCTGGCCTACTCAGACCTATGCCCGGGACCCATGCTAATGGTGGGAGGGGTGTATGTGCCCAAATTGGCCAGTGTGTTCCTGCCATAAAGCCCAGCAGTCCTGGGTCAATAAGCTACTGGCTGGCTTGTGTTTAGTTGCCCAGCCTTGGGTGACCTGGGATAGCTCTGTTGAGTAAAAGGTGGACGTAAAATCAACCAACCTGCCAAACACTGCTACTTTAATGTGGGTTCACTGATGGGATGCAGCTTGGAAGTGGATGACATGATGATATGGAGGAGGTTGGACATCCTATGTATCCAAAAGACAAGATGGAAGGGCAGTGCAGCAAAGCCACTTGGATTGGGATCCAGAGTCTACTACGCAGGAGGGAGACTGGCTAGAAATGGTGTGGAATTTTTGTTGAGAGAGAGGCTTCAGAAGGCAGTGAGATATATCATCAGAATTAGAGACAGACTCACAGCAATCAAACTCTACTGTAATGATAGGGCAATATTTATAATCTCAGCCTATGCACCACAGCAAGGTTGTGATAGTGAGGAAAAGACCACATTCAAACAGCAGTTGCAGGACCTATTAGATAAAGCAGGACAACATGAATTGATATTGATAATGGGTGACTTAAATGCACATATTGGGATAGACAGAACAGGATACGAGGACTGCCTAGGTCCAGATGGGTGGGGCAACAAAAATAAAGGACAATCCATTCTAGACTTCTGTCTAGCAAATGGTTTGATAGTAGCCAACACATGGTTCAGAAAGAGAGAGACACTCACAAGATCACATACAAGAGTGGCCAACATGCAACTCAGGTAGACTTCCTCCTACTAAGGAAAAGGCAGTGGGGTAGAATCAATGACTGCAAAATCATCTACAGTGAAACAGTCAGCCCACAGCATAAACCACTGTTTGCCACAATCAGCTGCAAGCAGTGGTCAGAGAGAGCTCTAAGGTCAACAGAGACCAGGCTGAAGACCTGGAGAGAAAATAGAACAGTGCAAGGAATTATTCAGGTTCTAGTATCCCATGAACAGGAGGAAATAGGTGGAGCTGAAGAAGAGTGACAGCACCTCAAAACAGCATGTTTGAGGACTAAAGCACAGATATGTGGCCGAGCCAGGTATGGAAATAAGGTACATAAGGAAAGCTGGTCATGGAATGCAGAAGTCCAAGGAGACATCAAAAGAAAGAAGGAGTGCAGGAAAAGTGGGACACAGAAAAAAACTGACCAGACTAGGAAGGAATATTGGTTGGCTAACAAAGAAGCTAAGAAAGGAGTTGCACTTGAAAAGAAAAGAGCTTCAGAGGCACTTCTGGAAAGTGACTTATTAGGTGGCACAAATAAACTATATCAGGTTGCAAGGCAAAGATAGAAAGATAAAGCAGATACTTTGACACCCTTCATAATGGATACCAGCAACAACCTGCTCACTAGTCCATAGAACATCAAAGGCAGATAGAAGGAATATTTCCAGCAGCTTCTAAATGAAGAAAACTCCACAGAAGCTGCACTGCCCCAGAAACAGCCTATGATGACATAAGAAGAGGAGCCCTCCCTAGAATAAGTAAGAATAGCACTAAGGAAGATTAAGTCAGGGAAAGCAGCAGGCTCAGATGAGGTCACAGCGGATCGATACAGATGCTGGGTGAGATAGGGGAGAAATGGCTCCTGAGAGTACTCATAGCAGTGTGGAGAGAAAGGTGTATCCCAGATTACTGGAGAATAAGCATACTTGTGCCAGTGTACAAACGCAAAGGGGACATCCACAACTGTGGGCAATACAGAGGCATCCAACTCCTATTACATTACATGAACATTCTGGAGAAGGTGATTGATGAACAGATATGCAGATTAGTAGAATGTAAGATGGGAGATGAGCAGTTTGGATTCATATCAGGATGCAGCACAATAGACCCAATGGTTGCAATGAGACAGATACTTGAGAAAAATCTAGAAATAAGGAAAGAGTCCAACTGGGCATTCCTAGACTTGGAGAAAGCATATGACAAGGTCCCAAGAAAGCTGAACTGGGCAGTACCGTGGTGGTTCAATGTCCCAGAAACATTGATAGAATTAGAGCAGGCTATATACAAGGACCCAATAACACAAGTACAGACAGTGTTGGCCCTCACAGAGAGGTTCTCGGGGGGAGTGGATGTGCACCAGGTTTCAGTTCTGAGTCCACTGCAGCTCCTACTGATGATGGACTATATTAGCAAACATGCTGCAGGGGACAGATCAAAAAAGTTGCTGTATGCAGATGATGTGGCAGTACAAGCAAACTCTGAACAAGAACTCCAGCAAAGTATAGAGCAATGGAATGCAAAACTGAAGGCACATGGGATGAAACTAAGCACAGATAAGATAGCAGTAGTGGCAGCAAATGGGAAATCAGAAGTTGTGAAGTGAGATAAAAGGGAAGATAGTGGAACATGTAAATAGCTTCAACTATCTGGGAAGCATGGCTGAGGGGAAGGGGAGTCTGCATGAAGTGGATAAAGCTAGAATCAGAGGGGCTGCAGCCAAATGACAGAGTCTCAGGTGTAGTCTAAGACAGAAGAATGCCAAAGAAGCTGAAAATTAAGGTGTACAAGACAATAGTATGACCAGTACTACTGTATGGTACAGAAACCTGGGCAGTAAAGGCAGAGCAGGTGAAGAAGCTAGAGGTGATGCAAAAAAAGTGCCTGAGAAGAGTGGTAGGATGCACTCTTGTGGGAAGAGATAAAGAAATGAGGGCATAAGACCAGAAGCCAAAGTAGCACCAATTGCAGAAAAGATCAAAAAGAACAGATTACAGTGGTTTGGACATGTGCTGAAAAGCAGAAGACAATCTAGTGAAGAAGATTTGGGACAGACAGGAAGCAGGTAAGAGGAAACGAGGATGTCCAGGAAAGAAGTGGGATGACTGTGTGAGAGAAGATCTGTGACAGTCATACGTGACTGTCAAAAGAAAGCAGGAGTGTGGCATTGAATCGAGAGAGATGACAGCAGTTAACATGATTCCCCAACCCCAAGTAGAAAACAGGAAAAAGGGGGATGATGATGATGATGATGATGACTAAAAGACTATTCAAATCTTGGACTTGCTGTTGTACTAACCCAACTTAGCCATCCTCCATCCATCTATCAAACACCCCACGTCTCTATCTATCCTCAGTACTCTCTACCAACCCCCTTTCTCTCATCCCCTTCTTTTCCCTAAGATCAGTGTATATAATCTCTTTCTTTTTTGAAGTTTAATACAGATTTTTACTAAGCCTTTTTTATAATGTTTAATGAGCATATCTTACATCTGTTGAATGGCACCGATATCAGTAAGAATTTATATTTTAACCAATGCATAACAGGCAACTTCAATGTCTTTTTTATTATACTGTATCTCCTATTTTTAATGTAAGTATTCCATGTATTAGTTTTCTCTATAGGATTACTGTTTAACTGTATTGTGACTAGTTTTATAAGAAACTGCTCGTTTATCTACCATTCTGGAGCTTTTCTCCTTGGATCTCTGCTGAAAATGGGCTTTCTGCCCAGCCACACTAACCCGGTCAGCAAATGTCAAATAAAATAAAGTAAAATGAATAAAATTAGTCTACATCCTACAGAACATTTTATAATCTACCAATGCCACAGGAGAAATCATATTACAAATGTCATGCAGCACATAGCTGTAGTTTGCATGATAAATTTTGGGGAATGGGCAATTTGTTGTTACAGGCAGACAAAACAGCAATGCGTTGATCACAAATTACTAAATACTGTAAGAATGGCACTTCATTCATAGGAATTGTTGGGTTGTAAATGATATCTCTGTGTGTCAGATTAAGGTGTATTGAGCAGTTATATGATAGCAGATACTTACAGATGTCAAACAGTGGAGTGCCACCAATCCATTATTGACTGTTCATATCAAGATCATTGTATAGAATGCTTGATTTATTTTCATAGTTTCATAGTTTCATAGTATAGTATTACGCTATCTGCCCTGGGGCATTTGTAAGCCTAGCCATAGTGATGTGGCTTTTGCCACCCCATGAAATGGTACAAAAAATGTACAGAATAAATTTAGAATACTGTGCCTCTGTCTAGTAGTGACACAATGAAGGTCCCCTTATATAATAGAATTAGTTTACTGTGCCCCTGTCTAGCAGTGACACAGATGTGACCCCTGGGGTAAACTTACGATCTCCCATCCACTCATCAAGATTTCTCTTGAAGAGAGTCAGTGAGGGGTTCTGCCTAATATGAACTGGGATTTTGTTCCAAAGCATGGTAAGCCTCTGGGTTATGAATCTATCCCTCCAGCATGTCCTATTCATACTTGTGCCGAGGTTTAAGTCTTTAGCTCTCGTAGTCCTGATGGATTTGGATTTTTTGAGGTGGAGCATGTCCATCAGATCCTGATTGGACATGGCCTTGTACGTCAGGCAGAGATCACCTCTGAGCAGGCGGTATGCTACTGAATAGAGCTGAAGTTTCTTTAGTCTGGCAGAATAAGACATATGTTGGAGACCCTTGATCCTCTTGGTGAGGTACTTTTGTGGTCTCTCCAGCTGTTGCAAATGCCGGGTGAGGTGCATACCAAATGGGGCATTGTACTCAATCATGGGTCTGATGAGGGAGGAGTATAGGGGTACAATGACATCCTTGGATCTGGATGTGAATCCCTTCATGATGAGGTGTGCAAGGTAGAATGTTTTTCTAACCACTTTGGCAACGTGGGTGTCAAATGAGAGGTCGCTGTCGACTTGGGTCCCTAGGTCTCTGATTACTTTTTCAGTACTCAGTGGGTTGCTGTCTATGTGATAATTTGTGGGTACTTTGTTTTTCCCAAAGGGGATGACTATACATTTTTTGGCATTTAGTTTAAGGCCGTGACTCCGGCACCAGTTGTCCATTTTTGTGAGGCCTTTTTATAGGATGTATGTGTCCGCTGGTGTATCGAGTATGGCGCCTAGTTTGCAGTCATCTGCAAACTTTGTCAGCCACAACCCTCCCATGTTTGCTTTAACATCTGAGAAATAAATGCCGAACAAGAGGGGTCCCAGGATAGATCCCTGTGGGATACCACTTGTGACTGGCTTTGAGTCTGACATTGCTCCAGTGATTTTAACTTTATGGGTTCTGTCCTTTAGCCAGTTTGCAACCCATCTAGTGACATAAGGGTTTACATTTAAGCTGTTGAGCTTATCTATGATGCCTGAGTGGGGTATTGTGTCGAAGGCCTTAGCCAAGTCCAGGTAGGCTGTATGGACTGCTTTGCCCTCATCAATGGCTCTAGTGACTGTTTCGAAAAAGTCAACCAGGTTCAAAAGGCAGGATCTGCCCTTTACAAAGCCATACTGGGTGGGGTCAAGTGTCTGTAGGTCCCCTATGTCTCTGTTTATGAGTTCCATAATGATTCTTTCCATAGCTTTGCAGACCAGGCTGGTTAAGCTTATGGGGTGGTAGTTCCCAGGGTCTGTAGAGGTACCCCCTTTGTGGAGTGGGACCACTGTTGCTGTACGCCAGTGTTCAGGTACATATCCTGAAGTAAGGCTAAGGTTAAATAGCATTTTTATGTCTGGGTTTAGCTCCTCTTGGAGTTCACGTAACACGCAACAAGGGATACCATCAGGTCCCATTGATGCTGTGTTTTTAGCTTTGTTTAGGGCGGTTCTCACTTGGACATCTGAGATGACAGGGAGATTGCATTCAGCTGGGATAAGTATTTCTTCTTTTGGGGGTGAGGGAGGGGAGAAATTTGCACTGAACCTGTCAGCCAGAATGTTGGCAATATCTGTGGGTTCAGTGTATTTTTTGTTGTTATGAACTAACTCTGAGCATATCTGAGGGTTTCCACCCAGGTTTCTAACATAGCTGAATAAGGCTTTGTGGTTATCTTTAGTGTCCTTAGCGATTTTTCTCTCAAAGTTGGCCTTGCATGTTTTTAAGAGAGAACGTAGTTTTCTACTAATGTTGCTCAGAGATGTCTTCCCTTCATGGGATTTTGCTCTGACGTGCAGTAGCTTCCTTCTTTTGTTATACAATTTGTTAATGGCTGAGGTCCACCAGACAGGACGCTTGCCTTTGGTGGAGAGGGACTTGGATTTATTTGGGATTGCATGATCCATGCATTCTTGGAGATGTCCATAGAAAGCATTTCTGAAGGATTCGGCATTGTGGGATGTGGTATCCACTGGCACAGTGGGCTTAAAGGATACCATCTCAGTCTTAAGAAGAGTGAAGTCTGCTTTTGAGAAGTTTTTCACTGTGGTCTTTTATGCTGGGGGTGGAGGTGGGATATGTATATCCAGGGTGATTAGTTTGTGGTCAGATCTCACTAGTGAGGGGTATACTTCTGGTGTGGAGCATTTTGTCCCCATGTTTGTGATGATCAGGTCTAGTATATTATCTCCCCTAGTGGGAGAGGTAACTAGTTGTTCCAGTGCATTTGAATTCATAAATTCCAGGAACCTTTGGGCTAGGGTATTAGGGCTAGAATAATGTACCCAATCTATGTTTGGGTAGTTGAAGTCTCCCAGTATGATGGTATTTTGTGATACATTCATATCCTCCAATGTCTTCAGGAAGGCTGAGTGGGGTTCCTGAGATTGGGAGGGTGGTCTGTAACATGCTACCAGTTGTATAGCAGTTTTGCCTAAGGTTAGTTGCACCTGTAATGGTCTCTGATGCTTCATGTGTTGCTAATAACCTGGAGGTGTGGGTGTCCTTGATGAATATGGACACTCCCCTTCCCTTTGTGGTTCAGCCTGGGTTTGGGGCTGAAAAGCATGATACGAGGTATAGCCTGGTAGTGCTGGGGTGCTCTCAGGAGCCTTGAACCAGGTTTCAGTTACTGCACAGATGTCGATGTTCTCCATGCTGAGGAGTGCATCGAGTGCCTGCTTCTTGAGATTTAGACTTCTGGCATTGAGCAGCATTACCCTTAGTTTTTTTCCATTTTTGTTTTCTAGGGAGGTGGGTTTGTCTTTGGAGCCTTGCCTAAAAAAGGCACTATGGGGTGGCAAGAGCCTTAGCCAATATCCGGAAGCCCAGTGGTGACCGGTGTAACCATCCCTTGCGAAGCAGCGTGGCTTGTCCAACATGTCATCCCAGGCAGACAGACATTGGATCCCCTTAGAATGACACCAGTACTTGAGCCAATTATTAAAGCTGATCATCTTGTCTTTGTATTGTGGTATCATTCTTGGTGAGGGCAAGATGCTGCTCAGGGTCAGGGTCATACCAGCCTGGGCCACATAATCGGAGAGCACCTCTATGTCTCTTTTCATGTAGTCCAGGGAGGTACATCTCAGGTCATTCACGCCAGCATGGACAATGACGGAGTCATATTTGTTCTTGCTTTGGAGTGACTTGAGTGCGTTTGTTATGTGGCAGATCCTAGCTCCCGATAGACAGCTCACAGTCACCCTCTCCTTGTTCAGCCTGGTCAGCGGGTCATCAGTGTGTCTGACTATAGAGTCACCTATTACTAGTGTATCAGGCATGGTGCTTGGCCTTAAGGGCTGTGATTGGTTGACACATTGATTTATTGAAGTATGTGTTGCATGTGTTTTGTTTTGAGGTGGTGGATTTTTGGATGTCTGCTTTGGGAGCCTCTGTTGTTTTGGTAAGTTTTTTATTAGAGCCTCCTAGTATGTCTTTGTGTTTTTATGTGTTTGGTTTGCAGTTGTGGTACGTCTATGTGGGACTGGGATTGTTTTGTGTGTGGTTACCATCTCCTCCTGTCTGGTCATGCCAGCCCTGAGTTGAGAGAGTTCAGCCTCTAGTTTGGCTATATAGTTGCATCTCTCACATGTATTTGTGTTTGTTGGGAGGAGGAGAGGGTTGTCTGTGTACATGAGACAATTATAGCATTGTCTCAAGATACCCAGATTGACCAGCTGAACTGGAGAGGACGCCAGTAATCTACCACTCGACATGCTAGAACAGTATAAGGGAGTGCTGTACCTTTAAGGGAAGTGGATATTCACAAGGGTGGTAGGTAGATGTAGTGCTTTACTTAGTATGAGAGTGCTTACTTAGTAGAGAAGTAATGAGAACAAGTGCTAGGCTTATAATATAGTGAGTAGTCTGATTATACTAAGAGTAGAGCTTCCTTAAGGGAAAATTTGAACAGCAGACTTGGCGGAGCCAGAAGAAGTTTAACCTTGTTTGACTGGCGCTGCAAACTGCGCAACGCCGTGCAAACGCGGATTTTAAACAGGGAATTACAAAAGAGCTAGAAATGGTCCAAAATAACCAATTACTACAGCTTCTTGTGCTGAGGTCACTTCCTACAGGGACAGGTAGGCTGCTCAAGGCTCCCTACTCCCACTGGTGAGCAAAGAAACTTCCTTCTATCCAAGTAAGGTAATGGACAACACAGGAACTACACCACAGCCCAGAATACAGCAATACCTGTAAACTGGTCTAAACTAGTTGAGGAGAGGCGGGAAAACAAGGATTATTTTTTTGTGTTTTTGATAGAAACACACAGAAAATGCAGAAATAGTGATAAATCAATTACACAGGCTAGCACACTTTAGTGGGCAGCCTCAACAGTTAAATTAAACAAACAAACAAACAAACAAACTTTCGATCAAATTCGACTAAAAAGTGACTTTAAGTGCAGATTTTAAAATAATGCAGCAAACAGTTAAAAAAACAGTTCAAGCTAGTTCAGGGTAAGATACAGAAGCTATTTCAAGTGAAAAAAAGCAAAGATACTTAAATCCATAAAGTAGTCACTTTTCTGAGTTCTCTGTAGCTAGGACCACTCTGCAGGACCACGAGGAGCTTGTCTGAGCAGTATAGCCAGAAAAAAATGCCCAGAGGCGGATTTTAAACAGGGAACTACAAAAGAGCTAGAAATGGTCCAAAACAACCAATTACTACAGCTTCTTGTGCTGAGGTCACTTCCTACAGGGACAGGTAGGCTGCTCAAGGCTCCCCACTCCCACAGGTGAGCAAAGAAACTTCCTTCTATCCAAGTAAGGTAATGGACAACACAGGAACTACACCACAGCCCGGAATACAGCAATGCCTGTAAACTGGTCTAAACTAGTCGAGGAGAGGCGGGAAAACAAGGATTATTTTTTTGTTTTTTTGTTTTTTTGATAGAAACACACAGAAAATGCAGAAACAGTGATAAATCAATTACACAGGCTAGCACACTTTAGTGGGCAGCCTCAACAGTTAAATTAAACAAACAAACAAACAAACTTTCGATCAAATTTGACTAAAAAGTAACTTTAAGTGCAGATTTTAAAATAATGCAGCAAACAGTTAAAAAAACAGTTCAAGCTAGTTGAGGGTAAGTTACAGAAGCTATTCCAAGTGAAAAAAAAGCAAAGATACTTAAATCCAGAAAGTAGTCGCTTTTCTGTGTTCTCTGTAACTAGGACCACTCTGCAGGACCATGCGGAGCTTGTCTGAGCAGTATAGCCAGAAAAAAACACCCAGAGGCGGATTTTAAACAGGGAACTACAAAAGAGCTAGAAATGGTCAAAAACAACCAATTACTACAGCTTCTTGTGCTGAGGTCAATTCCTACAGGGACAGGTAGGCTGCTCAAGGCTCCCCACTCCCACTGGTGAGCAAAGAAACTTCCTTCTATCCAAGTAAGGTAATGGACAACACAGGAACTACACTACAGCCCAGAATACAGCAATGCCTGTAAACTGGTCTAAACTAGTCGAGGAGAGGCGGGAAAACAAGGATTATTTTTTTGTTTTTTTTGTTTTTTTGATAGAAACACACAGAAAATGCAGAAACAGTGATAAATCAATTATACAGGCTAGCACACTTTAGTGGGCAGCCTCAACAGTTAAATTAAACAAACAAACAAACAAACAAACCTTCGATCAAATTCGACTAAAAAGTAACTTTAAGTGCAGATTTTAAAATAATGCAGCAAACAGTTAAAAAAACAGTTCAAGCTAGTTCAGGGTAAGCTACATAAGCTATTCCCAGTGAAAAAAAAGCAAAGATACTTAAATCCAGAAAGTAGTCGCTTTTCTGAGTTCTCTGTAGCTAGGACCACTCTGCAGGACCACGAGGAGCTTGTCTGAGCAGTATAGCCAGAATAAAAATGCCCAGAGGTGAATTTTAAACAGGGAACTACAAAAGAGCTAGAAATGGTCCAAAACAATCAATTACTACAGCTTCTTGTGCTGAGGTCACTTCCTACAGGGACAGGTAGGCTGCTCAAGGCTCCCCACTCCCACTGGTGAGCAAAGAAACTTCCTTCTATCCAAGTAAGGTAATGGACAACACAGGAACTACACCACAGCCCAGAATACAGCAATGCCTGTAAACTGGTCTAAACTAGTCGAGGAGAGGTGGGAAAACAAGGATTATTTTTTTGTGTTTTTGTTTTTTTGATAGAAACAAACAGAAAATGCAGAAACAGTGATAAATCAATTACACAGGCTAGCACACTTTAGTGGGCAGCCTCAACAGTTAAATTAAACAAACAAACAAACAAACCTTCGATCAAATTCGACTAAAAAGTAACTTTAAGTGCAGATTTTAAAATAATGCAGCAAACAGTTAAAAAAACAGTTCAAGCTAGTTCAGGGTAAGCTACATAAGCTATTCCCAGTGAAAAAAAAGCAAAGATACTTAAATCCAGAAAGTAGTCGCTTTTCTGAGTTCTCTGTAGCTAGGACCACTCTGCAGGACCACGAGGAGCTTGTCTGAGCAGTATAGCCAGAATAAAAATGCCCATAGGTGAATTTTAAACAGGGAACTACAAAAGAGCTAGAAATGGTCCAAAACAATCAATTACTACAGCTTCTTGTGCTGAGGTCACTTCCTACAGGGACAGGTAGGCTGCTCAAGGCTCCCCACTCCCACTGGTGAGCAAAGAAACTTCCTTCTATCCAAGTAAGGTAATGGACAACACAGGAACTACACCACAGCCCAGAATACAGCAATGCCTGTAAACTGGTTTAAACTAGTCGAGGAGAGGCGGGAAAACAAGGATTATTTTTTTGTGTTTTTGTTTTTTTGATAGAAACAAACAGAAAATGCAGAAACAGTGATAAATCAATTACACAGGCTAGCACACTTTAGTGGGCAGCCTCAACAGTTAAATTAAAGAAACAAACAAACTTTCGATCAAATTCAACTAAAAAGTAACTTTAAGTGCAGATTTTAAAATAATGCAGCAAACAGTTAAAAAAACAGTTCAAGCTAGTTCAGGGTAAGCTACAGAAGCTATTCCAAGTGAAAAAAAGCAAAGATACTTAAATCCAGAAAGTAGTCGCTTTTCTGAGTTCTCTGTAGCTAGGACCACTCTGCGGGACCACGAGGAGCTTGTCTGAGCAGTATTTTGGAAATCATTGACAAGATTTTGTGATATGTTTACATTGTGCAAGCAAGCCGTACATGCAAAACATAACACTGCACTATTTAATATGGGTTCCTATCATGAAATCGAACAGGCTGGAGAGCGAATGGCTTTAACATTGGAAATGCTGTTCATCAATGTGTTTTTTTGTGAGATTGCAGTACAGTGAAGATGAGAAAATGTGCCCTTTACTCTCACTGTAGTGTGATCTCAGAGTTGGTATACATAATTAGCAGGGGGTGTGGAAGGTGCAGACCCCCCCCACAAGACTGACTTTGAGCTATGGCATTTTCAATGTTTAACCCATTCACTCTAAGGTCTTTTTGATCTCGTAATATAGACCCATTTAATACTATTCTGTAAGTATGCGTTCAATTAGTAAACTGATTACATGAGTTACAGATAAGGCATGTCTGCAAAAAACTTGACTAAATTGACCATTTGGGCATAGTCAATAATATGCTGATAAATACATAAAAAACTATGCATATGAGATTTGCGAGATAAATTGAAAGGTGAATATTTAATAAAGTATGCAGTAATTGAAACTGTAGATTCATTTAAGGACCTGGGTATATAAGTGGATCCAGCTTTGAGTTTCTCTAGTCATATCAACCAGTTGATTAATGATAGTTGTAGAATTGTAGGTTGTATGAAACGATTTATAAAGTCTAGGAAATCAGAAATGATAAAGTCATTGTTTGTTAGTTACATCAGACTCAAACGTGTGTATGGAATAAAAATAAGGAAACCTCATAAGAAACCAAGCATCAGTGAACTAGAAAGAGTAAGCTGAAATATACCAAGGAAATCCATGGATGTGAAAATTTCAGTTATTATGAAAGACTTAAATATCTGAACTTGTACAGTGTCTCCTATAGATATTTAAGAGGAGATCTTATTCATGTATCTAATGCATTTGGGGAATGTCTGAGGCTGTCAAAAAGTAGAAGAGAGTCATTAGACAACCTTTCTAGAAGATTCTATAGGAATGAGAAGTGTACTAATTGGTTCTCTGATAGAGCATCTGATTATGGACTAGACTTCCACATTACATTAAAGCAAGTACTAGTTTAGATATTTTTAAGAAAAGCCTGGTCAATTAATATGGAAACAACTGTTGTGCTATATCGGCAGGCTAGAAGGGCATAAATATACATGCTTGATGTATTTGTATGTATGTATGTATGCATGTACAGAACAGGTTGCCCTATGTCAGACGAGGTACATATCCCATCATATTTATCATGCATTGGCCCATTAAATGAAGATGCGTGTGCCACTACATTCGTAAATTATAGCAGTTCTGTCTTTCTGTACATACTAATTATGGTTGCAGTGTTTGCCACATATGCTTATAGCTGCCTCTGTTACAACTGGTATCATGTCTGCCTTTAGTGTACCAGACTGGCACAGTACTGTCCATGTCCACATGGCCTGCCATTCTCCCTGTCCCACATAACTTACCCTGAAAGGCATATCCACAAGCAGCTTCTATGTCGTTCTGCTAACATTAGTGTAACATACCATCATTAAAACCATATAGTTCACTGTTACTGCACCTTTTAAGCAACATATGGCATTATTTGCTTAGTTATAGTATGGCTCCTGGCATAATAACTTACCTAGAAGCTTTTTACTCCACTTCTTGGTCTCTGTAAAACTGATGTTAAGATGTAGATAAGATAGTATTGTATTTTGTATCTCTATCTTTCTTTGTCATTATCTGTCTTTTATATATTTATTTGCTGTTTGTTTTTTCCCACTACACTTATGTTACTTTTTTATGCACTGTTAGTCATTGTCATGGCTGTAGTATGACACCAGTCTCAGTTCCTTCATCATGCTTAACCTTCACCTGCTAGATCATCATCTGCCTCCATGCCTGCCTATTGAATGAGTGAGAAGGGTCATATGGTAGGGAATGACCCAGGAGGAGTACCCATTGACTTATGGTTATGGATCACTAGAGGATGAATGCTGATGTGCTCTCTGGTGACACTGCTGGTGTATCATGTTTTGTTACTCTGCAGTAGTTGGAGTATGTGATGGTGGAGTTCATGAACTGGTGACTCGATGCCTACATTGACGACCGGCATGCCTATTAGCAGAGTCCCACCACTGCCTGTCACTGCCCAGTGTGCCATCTGTGGTTGGAACCAGTGTGTAAGACAGTCAAAGTGCTGACGGATGTTTGCCTGGTTCCCACCTAAGGTAGTACAATCAAGAGCCATGACTGCACCCTTTCCTCAATTACAGTGTTCCTGTTCCTTGTTTGTAACTTTCCTACCCTGTTTGTAACTCAGTCCCCCTTACTGCACCTCTTCCTCCCTCTGTTGTTTTATGTGTCGATCCATTGTCAACCTCCCCACTTTATCAGCAACTCCATGTTGATTTTTTTTGTGTTTTATGTTTGTTCACGTGCTCTAACTTCCATAGTTGTACCCTGTATCCATCCTCTGATTTCCCCTTACATCCTTTTCAATCTACACTTCTTGAAAAAACAGGTTCTTGTTCTCAATAAATAAATAAATAAATAAATAAATAAATAAAAGTATAGTCTTCTGCTCACACTTTCTCCACTACCAGTTTTTCCTTTCCTGCATTTTTCTGTATGTTACTGTGTTTACCCTTCCACTTTGCCAACTCTCCTGTAGCCTGTTAGCACCCTGTTTCACTGAATAAAGCATAATAGGGATCCTGCTGTGAGACCTATGTTGTGGTTTACAAAAATTATCATTGTATTCTTAGGCTGCCCACAGGGACAAGTAAATTGGTGTAAATTTAACAGGATTGTTACTGCTGCTTGGCCATGTAACAAGAATGCTACTGCTGCTTGGCCATGTAGCAGGAATGTTACTGCTGCTTGGTCATGCAGCAGGAATGTTGCTGCTGCTTGGCCATGTAACAAGAATGTTACTGCTGCTTGGTCATGTAACTAGAATGTTACTGCTGCTTGGCCATGTAACAAGAATGTTACTGCTGCTTGGCCATGTAGCAGGAATGTTACTGCTGCTTGGCCATAGAACAGGAATGTTACCGCTGCTTAGCCATGGAACAGGAATGTTACTGCTGCTTGGCCATGTAACAGGAATGTTACTACTGCTTGGCCATGGAAAAGGAATGTTACTGCTGCTTGGCCATGTAGCAGGAATGTTACTGCTGCTTGGTCATGTAGCAGGAATGTTACTGCTGCTTGGCCATGGAACAGGAATGTTACTACTGCTTGGCCATGGAAAAGGAATGTTACTGCTGCTTGGCCATGTAGCAGGAATGTTACTGCTGCTTGGTCATGTAGCAGGAATGTTACTGCTGCTTGGCCATGTAACAAGAATGTTACTGCTGCTTGGCCATGTAACAAGAACGTTACTGCTGCTTGGCCATGTAACAGGAACGTTACTGCTGCTTGGCCATGTAGCAGGAATGTTACTGCTGCTTGGCCATAGAACAGGAATGTTACTGCTGCTTAGCCATGGAACAGGAATGTTACTGCTGCTTGGCCATGTAACAGGAATGTTACTGCTGCTTGGCCATGTAACAGGAATGTTACTGCTGCTTGGCCATGTAACTGGAATGTTACTGCTGCTTGGCCATGGAACAGGAATGTTACTGCTGCTTGGCCATGTAACAGGAATGTTACTGCTGCTTGGCCATGTAACTGGAATGTTACTGCCGCTTGGCCATGGAATAGGAATGTTACTGCTGCTTGGCCATGTAACAAGAATGTTACTGTTGCTTGGCTATGTAGCAGGAATGTTACTGCTGCTTGGCCATGTAACAGGAATGTTACTGCTGCTTGGCCATGTAGCAGGAATGTTACTGCTGCTTGGCCATGTAACAGGAATGTTACTGCTGCTTGGCCATGTAGCAGGAATGTTACTGCTGCTTGCCCATGTAACTAGAATGTTACTGCTGCTTGGCCATGTAACAAGAATGTTACTGCTGCTTGGCCATGTAACAGGAATGTTACTGCTGCTTGGCCATGTAACAGGAATGTTACTGCTACTTGGCATTTCTGTAGCCACACATGGGAAACACACCTCCTCAGCACTGTCACTTCTTTGAGCAGATTTCTAAGTTGGTTAATAGTCAAGAAGCTAAATGCTTCTTTCTTAATTAATAATTACATATGAACCATGTTGTGCAACTTGGCATTTCTGTGATAGCCCTTCTTCGGCCACATTTGCCATGTTTCTGAAAGCCAAGAAGCTTTCTTTAGGGGAAAAACATACACATTTGTTTGTTTGCTTGCTTATTTATTTAATTAATTACTTGCTTTGTTACTTATTTATTAATTCTCATCTTGTAATAAAAAAAAAAAAAACACTCCAACCTCTCATGCAGTATATAGAATATCTTTTTTAACATAAGCATAAGCACACAAGAGTAAGGAATGTATAGATCTGCAATCTTGGGACTGCACACATATCTGCTGGTCTCACAAGACCCAAACATTTGAAACATGAGGAGAATATATCCAAGATGATTTCCCTGCTTAGTCTAGAATAAGCACATCTGCATCAAGTAGGAATGGAAATCAAACCAGAAGTAGATAAAAATCAGGCAGCAACTGAATATGCCAAAAAAACAAAAGAAGGAATATAAGGTGAAGGATCAGCTGAGAAGGCAAGAAATGTGGAAAATGCATAAATGTAGTTGCAAGTACAGAAAACTTCTGGAAGAACCTCATGTTGATTTGGACTGAACAAAGGAATGGTTAAGGAGAGGCAAATTGAAATCAAGAGATGAAAGGTTCATATAGGCCCGAGATAGTGAGCTACATACACACTGGTTTACAAAGAGAAAAGTCAGAAAATATTTTTCCTTGTAAAGTGTCAATGCATTTACCATTTTCAAGCCCCCCCATGCATGCACACACACACACACACACACACACACACACACACACACACACACACACACACACACACACACACACACACACACACACACACACACACACACACAACTGCAGAAAGAGAGTCAGGTGGCAACCCTATCAACTAGGTGCACTGATACTGTTCATAAAAAGGTCTTTTATGCTTTTTTGTGACATCCTTCCAGGGGGATGCATATCTGGTGCATGCAGATCCATAGTAAGAGATTCCAAGACTTTGACTCAGCCCTAACATTGTTAGAGTGCAAACATAATATACAGCTGAATTTACTTTAGCATACCAAATTACCATTGTAACAGTTTCAAACAAATGCAATCTGAGGGTCATGCTTCACAACGTTAGAAGTCTAAATCTCAAAACACTTGCTCAAAGCACTCTTTAAAATGGAGAACATCAACATTTGTGCTATGACAGAGACCTAGTTCAAGGCAGCAGAAAGCACCCCTGCACTACCAGGCTATAACTCATTTCACACCTTTCAGCCCCACAACTAGCACTGAAGCTCCAAAGGCAGTGGTGTTTCCTTATTCATAAAGGATGTGCCCCACCCACCTCCAGACTGGTAGCCTAACATAATGCATCAGAGATACTTCAGGTGCAGCTAACATTGAGTAAGACAGCAATTCAAGTCGTAGCCTGTAAATTGTCCGCAACCATGTCCCAAGACTCACACTCCACATTCCTAAGCACCCTGAAGAATATTAGCATCCAACCTAACACTCTCCTACTGGGCGACTTCAACTACCCCTCCTTTAACTGGGAAAACTACTCATGTACCAATACACTTACCCAACGTTACCTGGAATTAATTAATTCCAATGCCCTGGACCAGCTTGTTCTTACCTGCACTAGAGGTAGCAACATCCAATGTCATTACTAACATGGGTGACCGTTGCTCTACACCAATAGTCAGCTCCTCCCTTGTTAGATCCGAACACAAACTAATCACCTTGGAACCCCCCCCCCCCCCAAAAAGGTAACCACCATGAAAACCTCTCCAAAGCTAACTTTGGACTCCTAAAAACAGAGGTGGCTAACTAGACAGCACCCATGCAAATGGAGAATAGTTGCATGACCACCGAATCATACACCAGTATACTGTACAAATACATACACAAATGCATGGATCTCAAGATACCTAATAGAACCAAGATGCTCTCCTTCAAAAACAAGGAAGCCAATCTGGTGGTCCCCTGCCATAAACAAACTCTACAACAGAAGGAGGAAACTGATGCTGAATAAGATGAAGTCCCAAGAATGGAAAAACTCCCTTATCAGCCTCAACAAAACGTTGAGATCCCTCATCAAATCCTCTAAAGCTAGTTATGAAAAATGAATTGCAGCAGATAGTAAAGACAACCAGAAGGCCTTCTATAGTTATGTAAAGAATCTCCACGGCAATACCCAGATTTGCTCTGAGCTACTGCACAATTATTGATATTACCAATATACTGGGTGACAGATTCAGTGCCAACTTTACCCCTCCCCCCAAAGGACCAATCATAATACCAATAGATTGCCAGACACCCAGTATTACTGCTGCACAGGTTAAAAAGCAGTGTCCAAGGCTACAAATACAGCTTCCATGCTATCTGGCAATATCCATGGCTGTGTTCTTCATGAACTATAGAGTGAACTGGCACCTCACCTGTGTGCCCTGTTCAATCACATCCTCACCTCAGGCTTTGTCCCTACCGAATGGTGCCCTGCTACAGTCATCCCTCTCCACAAAGGAGGAGCGACTACAGACACTGGGAACTATCGCCACATTAGCCTAACAAGTCTGATATGCAAAGCTATGAAATGCATTATCATGGACCTAATAAACAAGGATATAGAGAATCTCCAAACTCTGGATCCCACACAGTTTGGTTTTGTGAAGGGTAGATCATGCCTGCTCAACATGGTCGACTTCTTTGAGTCAGTCACCAGAGTTGTGGATGAAGGCAAGGTGGTTCATACAGCCTACCTTGATCTGGCCAAGGCCTTTGATGCCATTCCCCACTCAGGATTCATAGAAAAACTCACTAAGCTAGGCATCAATCCCTATATCACTAAGTGGCTTGCAAACTGGCTCAGATAGAGCCCACAGTGTGAAAGCAGCTGACTCCAATTCAGACTGCTGACCAGTCATGAGTGGAGTCCCATAGTGATTGTTCCTAGGTCCTTTCCTGTTTGGTATCTACTTCTCAGAAGTCCAGACCAACATCATGGGATGCTGGCTGACAAAGTTCAAAGACAATTGCAAGTTGAGAGCCATTATTAACTCCTCAAGTGATGATGACATCTTACAGAAAGGCCTCATTGAGACCAACAACTGGTGCCAGAACCATGGCTTTAAGCCAGATGCCAAAAAATGCATTGTCATCCCCTTTGGGAAAAAAAAACAGTTCCCATGAATTACCACATCAATGGTAGTCCACTAAACACTGAAGGCCTTATAAGAGATCTGGGAACACAGGTTGACAGCAGCCTCTCCTTCAACCACCACATTGCCACCACCGTGGTCAGAAAGACCTTCTTTGTGGCACATCTCATTACTAAGGGTTTTGCGTCCTGGAAGAAAGAGGTCATTGTCTCCCTCTACTCTTCCCTCATTAGGCCAGTCATCAAGCACAATGCCCCATTTGGCATGTACCTTATAGACACCTGCAACAACTGGAGAGGCCGCAAAAGTACCTCACAAAGAGGATCCTAGGCCTTAAATACTTGTCCTATAGGGACAGGCTCAAAAAACTCAAACTATTCTCTTTTTCATGCCACCTACTTAGAGGTAATCTCTGCTTGACTTACAAAACCATGTATGACCCAGCTCTTTTAGAAATGCTACATCTAAAAAAATCCCAATCCCTTCGCACCACACACTCCAGAGACCTCAACCTCATTACCACAATCAGCAGAACATGCTGGAGAGACAGGTTCATAACCCAGAGACTGCCCATGCTATGTAATAGACTTCCCATACATGTCAAACAGAGCACCTCACTGACCTTCTTCAAGAGAAATCTTGATGAGTGGATGGGAAATAAGAAAATTCATCCCGGGGATCACTCCAGTGGCTCTTCTCAACAGAGGAACTGGGAACTAAGGTTGGGTGGCACAATGCCAGGGTAATCCTATGGGCTAGGCTTGTAAAGACTCCAGGGCCATTAACCTAGTACACACCTATGTGCCCTTGCATTAAAAACACTAAGAAAAGGAAATCAGAAGTACATAACTGTGTTTAAATGCATACATACATACATACACACACACACTCATATGATTTTGTACACATGTACTTTATGCACATAAACATATATAGAAACACACACATACTATGTGTGTGTGTACAATATGTGTGCATACAATGAATTATTTATAATAACCAACATGGTATAGTTAAGCATTATGAATGTATACATTCTAGAAAGTGTTGCTCAAGGACTTACTTGGTCACTGTCACAGTTGGTTATGTGTTGCATATGCTATCTTGGTCAATGTCTTTATATCAGTATTTTTTTCTTTGTATTGGTAAGTTCATTTAATAATTGTTACTATCTTTACCAATGTAGCCTACATTGTGGCTGAAAAGGGTCCTGGGACCAGTTCACTTTCCTGGTTACCAAAGTATAAATAAATATGAAATAGAAAAAAACGAGGGTGAACATGACAAAAAATAATTGAGGAACTAGTGAAGCACATTTTAAGTCTACGTCATTCATGAGAGAGAATAATCCTCCCATGGAAGGCATTGGGAAGTTGCAGACAAACTTTAGAGTCCTACTGCTTGTCAGTTGTAAATGTACAGCAAGGATCATTTACTGCAATGAGAGTTTTCACACCTCAGCATGAGAGTGTGGGGGAGGGTTTGTCAAATCTTTTAGGACTACAAAAGACTCTTCTTAAAAAAAACTATTATTTATCGAATTTCTTTTGCTACAAGTAGCTAACAACTATTTATAGCATAGAACAAGCTCTGACAGACAAATAAATGAGGCTCAGTCGGGTAAACATAGAAGCAGCTCTGTTACAGAAGTTGTATTTAGATTACAGCGCTTCACAGTCCTGCTATTCAATCTTAATGGCATGAGAAAACAGCACCACTTCCTTCTGTCTAGCATGAGTCATATAAAGAGGACTTGAATGTATTCTGGGAAGAAGGAATTAAAGCAAAAAAACAAGATCATATTACCAAGGCAGGCTCCATCATCTACCATTTTGAGAGAAACACATTAAAATGGTAAAATAAGCACATGGAGTGATTTAGAGGCATTAAAATAGCTCAGAAACAAAGATACAACGAAAGAAAAATGTTTTTTGAGTTCATAGGTAGGTACTAGGCTATCGGCCCTGGGGCCTGTACAAGCCCAGCTAAAAAGGTACCCTGGCTTTTGCCAACCCAAGAAAATTATTTTCATGTGCCACTGTCGAGCAGAGCCACAGAGGTGATCCCCGGGGTGAATTTCCTATTTCCCATCCAATCATCAAGATTTTTCTTGAAGAGTGCTAATGAGGAGCTTTGTTTGATATAGATAGGTAGTTTATTCCAGACTATGGAAAGTCTCTTGACAGGAATCTATCCCTCTGGCATGCTCTGTTTATTGTGGTGACAAGGTTTAATTCCCTAGAGCATGTAGCTCAGAGGGATTGGGATTTCTTTAAGTGGAGCATGTCCAACAGCTCTGGGTTTGACATAGCTTTGTATGTTAGGCAGAGATCACCTCTGAGTAGGCGATATGCGAGAGTAAAGCTGGAGTTTTTTTAGATGGTCTGCGTAGGGCATCTGTTTGAGGCCTGTAATCCTCTTTGTGAGGTATTTCTAAAGCCTTTCCAGTTGTTGTAGATGTCTTGTGAGGTACATACCAAAAGGGGTGTTGTACTCTATAATGTGTCTAATGAGTGATGAGTAGAGGGGAACAATGACCTCTTTTTTTCTGGATGTGAAACCTTTTGTGATGAGGTGTGCCACACAGAAGGATTTCCTGACTACTGTGGCGATGTGATTATCAAAGGAGAGACTACTGTCCACCTGTGTCCCAAGGTCTCTTATCAAACTTTCAGTGTTAAGTATACTACCGCCTATGTTGTAGTTCATGGGTACAGAGTTTTTACCAAAGGGGAGACAATGCACTTTTTGGCATTGAGCTTGAGGCCATGGCTTTGACACCAGGCATCTGTCTCAGTGAGGCCCTTTTGTAGGATGTCCACATCGTTAGGAGTTTCAGTTATGGCTCCTAGTTTGCAGTCATCTGCGAACTTCATTAGCCAAAGACCTTCTGTGTTAGCCTGTTCTTCAGAGAAGTAGATACCAAACAGGAGAGGACACAGGACTGATCCCTGTGGTACTCCACTTGTCACTGGTCTGAAGTCGGACTTGGAGTCAGCTACTTACCGTGTGGGTTCTGTCAGTGAGCCAGTTGGCACCCATCTTGTGACATAGAGATTTATGCCCAGTTTATTGATTTTATCTGTAATTTAGAGTGGGGGATGGTATCAAAAGCCTTGGTGAGGTCAAAACAGGCTGTGTGAACCACCTTACCCTTGTCTACGGCTTTGGTGACTGCTTCAAAGAAGTCTATCAGGTTTAGGAGACATGATCTGCCTTTTACAAACCCGAACTGGGTGGGGTCCAGAGTTTGGAGATTACCAATGTCTTTGTTTATAAGTTCCATGATGATACGTTTCATGGCCTTGCAGACCAGGCTCGTCAGGCTAATGGGGCGGTAGTTCCCGGGGTCGTGGTGGCTCCCCCCTTGTGGAGTGGGATGACCGTTGCTGTGCGCCATTCAGCAGGCACAAATCCTGAGGTGAGGCTATTATTGAACATGGTACTTAGGTGGGGTGCCAGTTCGTTCTGTAGTTCATGCAGAACGCAGCCTGGGATGTTGTCTGGTCCCATGGATGCTGTGTTGTTGGCTTTGGAGAGTGTGTTTTTTACCTGTGCAGCAGTGATTACAGGAACTTTACATTCTTCAGGTATAGAGATGGGCTCATTAGGGGGTGAGAGGGGGGGTAAAGTTAGCACTGAACCTATCTGCCAGGATGTTGGCAATATCAGTTGGGGTCTGTATATTTAGTGCCATTGTGCTGTAA
Organism: Protopterus annectens; assembly: GCF_019279795.1. Lineage (NCBI taxonomy): Eukaryota > Metazoa > Chordata > Ceratodontiformes > Protopteridae > Protopterus > Protopterus annectens. The sequence goes on along the minus strand of NC_056729.1, from coordinate 1,929,371,140 downwards.
CTCAGAGCAGATCTGAGTGTTGCCATTGAGATTCTTGACACAGCTATAGAATGCTTTGTGGTTGTCTTTAGAATCAGTGGCAATTTTGTTTTTGTAACTAGCTTTGGAGGATTGTATCAGGGATCCCAGCTTCTTACTGAGGCTGACCAGGGAGCTCCTCCACTCATGGGATTTTACTCTCTTTTGCAACAGTTTCTTCCTTCTGTTGTACAGTTTGTTTATGGCAAGGGACCACCAGATTGGCTTCCTTTTTTTGGAGGATAGTGTCTTGGTTCTGTTTGGGATAGCACAATCCATGCACTCATGTTAATGCTTATAAAGTGCAATTGTGTAGGATTCAGTAGTCGTAACTGTATTGTCCATCTGCATGAGTGTCATGAGGTTCACCACTTCTGTCTTAAGAAGCATGACGTTGGCTTTGGAGAAATTTTTTACCATGGTTTCCTTAATGGGGGGTGGGGGCGGGATGTGGATATTTAGGGTGATTAGCTTATGGTCGGATCGGACCAATGAGGAGTTTACATCAGGTGTGGAACACAGGTCACTCATGTTGGTAATGACTAGATCTAAGATATTGTTGCCCCTGATGGGGGTGTGGATAAGTTGATCCAGGGCATTAGAGTTTATGAATTCCAGAAAGCGTTGAACAAAGGAGTTGGTACATGAGTAGTTTTCCCAGTTAATGGTGGGGTAGTTGAAATCGCCCATTATTAGGGTGTTTGGTTGAACCCTAATATTTTCCAGTACATCAAGAAAAGAGGAGTGGGAATCCTGGGGCATGGTGGGTGATCTGTAGCAAGATACAATTTGGATTGCAGTTTTGCCCAGAGTTAGTTGCACTTGGATAACCTCGACTGCATTATGCTGAGCAACTAGCCTGGCAGGTGTGGATATCTGTAATGAATATGGACACACCTCTGCCTTTGGTGTTCCGGTCCAGGTTACATGGCCGAAAAGTGTGGTATGAGTTATAGCCTGGTAGTGCAGGGGTGCTCTCTGGAGCCTTGAATCAGGTCTTAGTCACTGCACAGATATCAATGTTCTCCATTTTAAGGAGTGCCTCGAGTGAGCGCATTTTAAGATTTAGACTTCTAGCACTGAGTAGCATCACCCTCAGTTTTTGCTTGCCTGTTCCTGTTATGGTGGTGAATTTGTCATTTGAACCTTGCCTATAAAAGGCACTATAGGGGCGGCAAGAACCTTAGCCAGTATCCGGAATCCCAGGGGTGACAGGTGCAGGCCATCTCAGGCAAAGCATTGTGGTCAGTCGACCATGTCATCCCAGGCAGACAGTTACTGGATCCCTTTAGAATGGCACCAGAAGCTTAGCCAATTGTTGAAGTTAATAATTTTGTCCTTGTATTGCGGCATCATTCTAGGTGATGGCAGCATGCTACTCAGGGCTAGGGTCATACCTGCCTGGGCTACAAGATCGGAGAGCTCCTCCATGTCTCTTTTCATGTAGTCCAGGGAGGTACGTCTCAGGTTGTTCACCCCAACATGGACAATAACAGAGTCATATTTGTACTTGTTGTGGAGTGACCTGAGTGCTTGGGTTATGTGGTGGATCCTGGCACCTGACAGGCAGCTGACAGTAACCTTTTCCTTGTTTAGCCTGGTAAGGGGTATATAAGTGTGCCTGACTATAGAGTCACCTATGACTAGTGTGTTGGGCACATTGTTTTGCCTTATTGGCTGTGGCTGAGTGGCACACTAAGTCTGCGGGCTATGTGTCATTTGGGTTGTGTTGGGGGGGTGGAGGTTGCTTGCATGTCCGCTTTGGAGGTCTCTGTTGCTTGAGCAGATTATTATTGAGAGCATCCACAAATGTTTTTGTGTTACTATCTGTGGATTTTGGTGGTGTAGATTTATTGAGACTATGTGATGAGTGTAGTGTGGTGCAAGTATTTACCTTCTCCTCTTGACTGTCAAGTTCAGTCTTGATTGGAGAGAACTTTACCTCCAGTTTGGCTAGATAAGTGCATCTCTCACAGGTTGTAGTGTTGGGTGGTAGGAGGAGAGGGTTGTCTGTGTGCATGAGGCAATTTCTCCATTGCCCCAAGATGCCCAGATTCATCAGATAGACAGGAGAGAACACTGGGAGCTGACCCTTGGACATGCCTGAATAAAAAACTATTTTCCTCTAGATAAGTGAGGAAAGTGAGTACAAGAGCTGTTTTTCTTTAAGCAAGTGAGGAAATAAGTACCAAAACTGTTTTCCTCTAGGTAATGAGAAAGGTTGAGCTGGTTCTAAGGTTCTGGTAGGTTCTAAGGTGGAGTTTTCCTTTAAGAACAAACACAACTTTGTGATACTTCCATAATGCTGGCATTGAACAAACACAACTTTATGATAAATTCCATAATACTGGCATTAAAGAAAGACAGCTTTACGATACTTCCATAATGCTGGCATTAAACAAACACAACTTTATACTTCCATAATGCTGCCAATAAACAAACACAACTTTATGATACTTCCATAAGGCTGCCATTAAACAAACACAACTTTATGATACTGCCATAATGCTGCCATTAAACCGACTCTAATACTTTGATCACTAACTACGATAGTAGGACAGGCAACATGGGGTACAACAAATTTTAAAAATATAGAAGGTAAGTCACCTATCAAAGGCAAACCACATCCCTGTTTCATCATCATCAGCCCCCTTTTTCCCATTTTTCTACATGGGGTTGAGGTATTGTGTTAACTGTCGCCAGCTCTCTTGATTCAGTGTCATACTCCTGCCTTCTTCAACACTCATGCCTGACTGTTGCAGATCTTCTTTCACACAATCCATCCACCTCTTTGCTGGACATCCTCGTTTCCTCTTACCTTCTTCCGGTCTGTCCCAAATCTTCCTCAACAAGATTGTCTTCTAATTTTCTACACATGTGCCCAAACCACTGTAATCTGTTCTCTTTGATCTTTTTTGCAATTGGAGCTATTTTGGCTTCTGCCCTTATGAACTCATTTCTTCATCTATCCCACAGTGTGCATCCTACCACCCTTCTCAGGCACTTCATTTCCATCACCTCTAGCTTCTTCAACTGTTCTGCCTTTACTTCCCAGGTTTCTGTACCATACAGTAGTACTGGTTGCACCACTGTCTTGTACACCTTACTTTTCAACTTCTTTGGCATTCTTCCATTATAGACTACACCTGATACTCTATGCCAGATAGCTGCAGCCCCTCTGATTCTAGCTTTGACCTCTTTATTCAGACTACCCTTCTCCTCAACTACCCCTCTCAGATACTTGAAGCTGTTAATCTGTTCCACTATCTTCCCTTCTATCTCTATTCTCAGCTTTTTCTGATTTCCCCAATTTGTTGCCAGTACCACTGTCTTATTTGTGCTTAGTTTCATCCCATGTACCTTCAGTTTTGCATTCTATTCCATTATCCTTTGCTAAAGTTCTTGCTCAGAGTCTACCTGTACTGTCACATCGTCTTCATACAGTAGCTTTATTAATCCGTCCCTTCCAACCTGTTTGCTAATGTAGTCCATCACCAGTATGAACAGCAGTGGGCTCAGAGCTGAACCCTGATGTACACCCACTGGGAACCCCTCTGTGAGGTCAAGCACTGTTTGTACTTGAGTCATTAGGTGCTTGTATATAGCCTGCACTAATTCTACCAATGTTTCTGGGACTTCAAACCACCACAGTACTGCCCAGATCAACTTTCTTGCGATCTTGTCATATGCTTTCACCAAGTCTAAGAATGCCCAGTTGGACTCTCTCCTCATCTCTAGCTTCTTCTCAAGTATCTGTCTCAATGCAAATGTCGGGTCAGTTGTTTTGCATCTTGATCTGAATCCAAGCTGCTTATCTCCCATTTTACATTCTACTACTCTATGTATCCGTTTATCAATCACTTTCCCCAGAACTTTCATGTAAGGTGATAGGAGTTTGATGCCTCTGTACATCCCTGTGTAATATTTTAAAACACACTGCTTAACAGTGGATATGCTCATGGGCATATCTCTCAACTGTCCAGATTTTCACAGAATGTCTAGATTTTAATTCCTTATAAAATGTGTAGTTTTCTGGCAAAACAATAAGACTAAAGTCACTAAATAATGGCATTCATTTGAGTTTCAGACTGCAATTCCTTTAGAAAATGCATGCTAACACAAATTCTGTTATTCAAGCAACTAAGTTAAGACGTATGAGAAAGAAGTCTTTCGGCTTTTCCTGGTTAAGGGTAGCCACAGAGGAACTCCCGTCTGCTAATGATTGGTAGTGAATTTTTATGGCGTCATTTTGCCAGGCTGGCATCCAACCTTCAAAGAAGGCACACCCACATACTTATGCACCTACCTGCATGTCTTTTCAAGTTTACTGGACTGCTGGGAGGACATGCAGACTCTGCACAGAAGGCACTTCAACCGAGAATCAAACTGGAGAATCTCTTGTTAAGAAACAACAACACTAACCTCTGCACCACCATGGTAGCAACTAATTAAGTTAAGAAGCATAATACTTAAAATTCATCCTTATTTTTGGGCCTTTGATTCGCCCTCATTTTTAGGCTTTGCCTCAATTTCTTGAGCAAAAAGGTTGAGAGTTGTGCTCATGGGATGAAATATGACTGAAGAAACTTGTCTGTAAAAGAGGCAGATTTGATTTGGAAAACTGAAGAATAACAGAAAAAATAGCTGTTAAAATTATTTACTACTTCATTAGTTTTACTCCTGAAAATATATCAATGATTTTATTAATGTCTTTTGCAAAAGAATAAGTTTGATATAGGTTGTTTTATTGATGAAAAGTATGACATTTATTTATTGCATTTTTCTTTTTGCTGATGGGTCAACTTCGGCGAAAATCCAAAATGCTGAAGATGAAAAGGCTGAGACGAAAATCGTGAAAATGAAAATGCCAAATCCCATAAGTATTTCCAGATAAACTAGCCAGAGAGGGATGAGAGTGGTCAGCTGCTGTCAGGCTACTGGAGAAATTAGGCTGCATGGGTTGCTGACCAATAGCCATCTGCTAGAGACACATGGTGTGACATCAAGAATAACCAAACCACGTTGCACTGGCCTGCTGAATAATGCATTAACTCTGTAGCTGAAGGTTCAGTGTGTGTGTGTGCGCACGCACGCTCGCATGTGCACGTGTGTGTGTGTGTGCATATGCACACATTTGTACATGCCTTTGTGTAGTCTTGCGTTTATGTGTGTGAGTATATATGTAAGCATAAATGTTTGTGTGGTGGAACACTGCACCACTCTTCATCTGATATTAACTTCTGACACAAACTTGTGATAGAGTACAATCCTCCCAAATGTATGATCCCTTTACTAATACAAAAAATCTGTTTACAGTTTATGATCATCCCAGAAGTAAACATTCATTAAGCTTCATAGTTATTCTAAACCTAGCTGGGCAGCCATGGTGGTGGTGCAGCGGTTAGCACTGTTGCCTCACAGCAAGAAGTTCTCCAGTTTGATCCTTGGCAGTGGTGCCTTCTGTGCAGAGTCTGCATGTCCTCCCTGTGGTTGCATGGGTGTGCTCCAGATTCCTCCCAAAGGCATGCTGTAGGTGGATTAGACGCTCTAAATTGGCTCTAGGTGTGTGTGTGTGTGTGTGTGTGTGTGTGTGTGTGTGTGTGTGTGTGTGTGTGTGTGTGTGTGTGTGTGTGTGTGCCTTCCATGAAAGGTTGGGTGCTGGGCTGGCAATTCAACACTGTAAAACTCTACTGCCAATCATGAACAGATAGATGATCTGCTGTGGTGACCCCTAACTGGGAAAAGAAGTCTAGGCTAGCTCTATCTGTTTTAATGTTTAATAAGTATATAATACATGTATTGTTGTCCCCATGATGTCATTAATTTACCAATTTATAAGGAACCTGCTCAAGGATTAACCTCACAAGATCAGGCAGTGTGATGTACTTAGTCCTACCCATTTCATACTAATGCTCAGAAATGGGTTACTATTTAATTCTTCCAGCTGATACTTACCAGAACAGAATTATTTGTGTTAACTGGCAGTTCTGTAATTACTTCCCCACTGCACAACATAAAAGACTGTGAAGCTTGTATTTGGTTTGTGGTATGGAATAATATTTTTTGTACCATTGCTTGCAAATGTGACGAGGAGAAGCCCGTTAGTTAATATCAGTGTATATAAGGAAATATGGGTGACCCAGTAAACATAGTTTTCAACCTGAAGAATGACAGACTTGCTAAAAAAATAAATGATTTTACAGAGGTGGTTGAGTCACCAGAAACTGCATATCTCTTATCCTTACAATTCACAGTCAGTAAAAGTTTGTGTGAAGAGGAGCAATTATCCCTAAGATTAACATGGGATTGACATGCATGTACATAGCTTAAACATGCATTTTGTTACTACCACTGCCACAAATCACATGATTTGGTGGAATCTATGTAAGGACCAACAGGGGCAGAACTCCAGAATTCAAGATGATAAACATACTAGCAAGCTGTATTTCATGTGGCTTCCTCTAGGTTTAAAAATATATATGCGCGCACACACACACACACACACACACACACACACACACACACACACACACACATGTCAGCCAGGACAGCCTCATTTCTCCAGTAGCCTGACATCAACTGCCCAGGTTCATGGGTAAAATACTAGGCTAGTTGCCCTTGCAGGCCTTTTTAAACCTAGACAGCTTCCCTTTTAGTGCTTGAAATAACCTATCCCATTTGGTTATAGATTGACTTTGCCCATCCCTTGGTACATAATTATATATTACCCTTAAAGAGAATAACTGAGATCTTATCATAAACAATTTGAGGGCACCCATGCATGGGATAAAGCATTTAGGAGCTGCATCTGTCCATCAGCAGTACAGGGGGCAGTCCTTGGGTAAATATTCTGTTTTCCATCCACAGATCTAAATTAAATGAAAATGAAAAGGGATGAACTTTGTTTTATATGGATGTGGAGTCTGTTAGACAGTGCCCTCTGTGAGATATACCTGTCCCTCCAAACTGTTCTGCTGATGTCACGGAAGAGGTTAGATCCATACACTGAGTATTTCTGATGCCACTTGAGATGCTGATGTGCAGTAAATTCACCAGTAATAGGTTGTGTGTGTGTGTGTGTGTGTGTGTGTGTGTGTGTGTGTGTGTGTATATATATATATATATATATATATATATATATATATATATATATATATATATATATAGGTTTAACTTTATAACGTCGAATCACACTTGTGCGAGTATTCATATATTTGCATCGAAAAAATGAAACTGAAAACAGCGACAGTTGTTGATGTTCGAAAAGCAGCAAAATCGAACAGCCAATTCGCTGATTTTCAAACATAAATGTCGACAATAAAATTAGATAAAGTGTAATGCAGGGGGGCAAGCCCCCCTGAACCCCCCCCCATGTGGGGTCTGCACCCCCCACCCCCCTACTTTATTATTCTAACTCCGAGATCGCACTTAGTGGGGAAAGAAACCATTTCCAACTCCCCACTATAGTACAATCTGCCCCAGAATGCCAAATGTGCAATGAGCGAATCTCACTGTGCATTCGCTCATTGCACATTCAAACCTTTTTCCTTTCTACGTTTGCAAACCTTGCAAACTGTCTTTCGACTAATTGTCGGTCGCCCATGTGCAATACGCACATGTAAAGGTAAACCTATATATATATATATATATATATATATATATATATATATATATATATATATATATCTACTTCTAAATCCCATATTACCTGTAGATCTGTATGTTCGTACTTACAGCACCAGTACTTTTTCTCTTTCACAACATACCTCTCAACTGTCCAGATTTTTGCAGAATTCTTGCCTCATATTTTTGATCTGTTCTTCATAAAATTTACAATTTTCTGGCAAATTACTGGGATGGTCTGAGAACTAAAGTCACTAAATAATGATATGCATTTGTGTTTCAGACTCCAAACCCATCAGAAAAATGCATGCTAAGACAAATCCTATTATTCTAGCAACTTTCTATGATTACAAGAGCAGTATTTAAAATTTGTCCCTATTTGTGGGCCTTTGTCCCCCCATTCTGTTAGACTTTGTCCTGATTTTTTGCACTAAGAGATTGAGAGGTATGCTTCATAGTCCTTTCCAGATACTATACATGCCCTTCAATAATCAGCACTGAGATTCCTTTTGGTATGTTGTAGCCCTGTAAATGTGTGACGTCCGCGATATTGTATATGGGTACACAATACAAAGCATTAAAGTCATACCTTTCTGTTTAAGAACTTAATGTTAAAATATTGCCTCTCTTTTGGAATTATAATAGTCGATTTTATAAACTTTCAGTAACATGAGTTTTCTATCTTCCAGTCTCAATCTTCTGTCATTCAAGCTTACAGTAAAACGGGATTTAAAAGTATACCCACATATGTAAATATGTATGTATGGATAGATATACACTTTGGTCAGCAGATATGTGAGATCAACATTCACTGGGGTAGGAGGATAAGCTTTTCCCCAGGATTGTGCAGTCTCGGAGATAGCATATATAATTATAAGGGGGAGTGGAAATGCGGGTGGAGGAGCTTGCCTCCTGCAAAAAACCCCAAAAAGCACTTTATTTCCTTTTTCATGTTCCAAGAATTAGCCTTGGAGCTTATAAAGGATTGTGTAGGCATGTTTTTGTTGACATAAGTATGTTGCGTTTATGTGTATTGACTAATAATAGTAGACCTATGTTCATAAGTTAGTACTAAGCTAACTGCCCTTGCGAGCCATTTTAAGCCTAGCCAATTATCCCTTGGGAGACTCAAACCCTGCACTAACCATTAGGCCACCCTCCCGTTTCTCTCTCTCTCTCTCTCTCTCTCTCTATATATATATATATATATATATATATTAATTGTTAGGAGGCCTGCAAACTAAGCTACACAGAAAAGATTCCCTACAAGAAGAGTACTGGTTTATAAGGACACACAGATGTTAAAGGAACAGTTTGAACTGCTTTATCAAACATATAACAGTGCTCAGTCTTATGACAGGAAAAAAACATGATATGATTTAAAAGCTCAGCTAACTAAAAAGATGCAAACATGCACACACACACACTGCTTTCACTTGTAGATAATGTGTAATTTTCATATGGAGCAGGCAGGCTGCTAAAAGCTATTAACTCTACTAGCCTGAAAGAAAAACAGTTTGTGATCTGTCTACTCCACTAAGTAGCAGAGACTACTTTTAAGCATTTTCTTATAGAGTCAGCAAAACTTATGACTTTCTTCATCAGTTAAATAGATTACAGACATTTGCTGGCTCCTGTAGGTGACAGTGGCAATATTGTAACCATGTCTATCCAAAAGTTCATTGCTTTCAGTCATCATGGTTCGGTCATGGGAACAAGCACAAATGCATTAGAAAGCAAGTCTATGTCATACCACAAAAATCAAAACTGAAACAAAGAAGACCAGAAGTCTGTATCTTACCCCCAAAACAAAACATCAACACAATTCTGTATGTGTTCACATTAATAGAAATGAAAGCAAAAAATGTATAAAAATGGCTCATTTAAGAATATTTAAAAGCCCACAATCATGTCAGTTCAGCAAAACTGTTATAGTTTTGCAGTTTCATTGTTGAGGAAATCCCCTTACCTACTCACATATGCAAGGAAGCCATTATCAGAAATAAATATAAGTTATTTTGAACATTTGCTCAGATATTAGAGTACTGAAGCTTGAAAACAAAGTTTCTTACCTAGTTTTAGAGGCAGATGTTCTTTTTTGCACCATTATGAAATATATTTTGTTACCCAGTTTCAACAAATAGATGGTATGCTCAATAATAAGAGAAAACTCTGAAAAGGTTACTGTAGGAAACAATCTCCTGTTCATCAAAAACATACTGCCAATGAGCTACCAAGAATGTCTGTGAAATTTGAGCTTATTAATATTAATATATCATGTTTATTAATTCAGGTCTGCTGGAGTTAGGGTGATGCATCTTTGAGTACACTGCATTTTCTTTTTAACACATGCAATACTTTTTCAAAAGGAAGTAAGTAATCACGTTGGTTGTTCTGATAATTCAAAACTGGGAACATTTTTGCAATGGGAGATTAGACTAAAAGTGTGGAGTACATAATTTGCATGGTTTTAGACTAATTTGCAGCAGTCAGTACACACTTTGAGCTTACATCTGCTGAACTGCATCAGTTGGAAAGTATTTGGCAAAGCCGCAGATTTTATTAAACAGGACTATAAAACTGAGTTGTGGTGAAATTCACCCCCCCCCCCCCATGCAATAATAGCACATGTCTAGAAATGTTAATGTTTATATGCTCAATAATATAAACAGATTATTCTAGGATGGCAGTACTGCATACCGATAAGCTTGTTAGCACTGTGGCTTTTCTTAACTACATAACAATGTATTATGTGGCATTATCATGTGTCACCCTTACATAAGTGGTTACTAGTGTTATCAATGCCATTCACTGACCTGGTCAAGAATAGTGGTTTGCTGGCATGCTTTGGTACAAAGATGAAAGAAGTGGGCAAATGTGAAATAACATGTTGCATATTTATCATCATGATAGGAAAAATAAATCATATTTACAGCTTTTAATGAGTCATCTTATTAATGTTGGTTCAACTTATGAATGTTGTCTTGTTTTGTGTAATCATTTTCGTTTTTTTGGCTCATGCTGGAAAGTGGTAGTTTTAATGAGGAATGTTAAACTTTACCCACTACAGATTAACACGTGACAAATCTTCACTGTTTTTCCCATTTAGCGAAAAGGGAGCAAAAAAGGATCTTAACCTGTGTTATGCACCACTATTTCCTCATTGAAGCTGTGATAAAAATTATTCATACATTAAAATTTCATCACCAGCTACATGCCTGTCTGTGTTGAGTTGTAGGGAATTATGCAGAGTCACAGACTTGCCGTCCTGATTCACATAGTAATACAAATGTATCCTTTGAATATCTTGTTTACCTTTGCCCCAGATACACATGATATGGAGTAGCCTATGAGCAGCTACCTTGACAAATAAAATGTCATAAAAGGTATACAGTTTGTCAAACCAAACTAAGCACCATGCTGTGCAGCATTAAAACAGTAAGAATAAGAATCGGTAAATTTGCAATATAAACAAAATAATATTTGCATAATGTAGCACTTAATACTGCTGACTCATGATGGTAAAGTTGTTACATGTATCATTTCAGGAGCATGACTCATACCTCTCAACTGTCCAGATTTTAGCTTCATATTTTTGATTTTCTGGTAAATCACTGAGGATTGAAGTCACTAAATAATACTAAATAATGAAAGACATTTGAGTTTCAAACTTCATATCATCCAGAAGATACATAATAATGTAAAACCTGTTGTTCTATGAAGTTTCTAAGTTTATAGAAGTAATATTTAAAATATGTCCCTATTTTTGGACCTTTCTCCTCCCATTAATGTTGTCTTTGTCCAGATTTCTTCCCCTGAGAGGTTGGGAGTTATGGAGCATGTATGCTTAAGCTGAGCAAAAAGTAGCCACAAATAATGTCGGTTACATGTGCAAAAAAATGGTGCCATTGCATCAATGCCGATCACTGTTAAATTTTGAATGATTGCAACAATTATGAGTCCTTGATGGTGTTAAATTTGACCTATAATTGTAATAATATGAAAACCATGATAGCAATGCATAACCAATGAGGTGTATTATTGCATGCTCCTTCATGGAGATCTTTCTCTGGGGAGTATGATAAATATCTTACAACCGTCACTGAAAAGAGGAAGTGGTAAACACTGACAGATTTAAAAACATTAGAATAAACCGACAAGGTGGTGGTGATGTTTGTGTAGCTGTGGTATCAGAAGAACATGCACTTAGCCAATTGCTTAGATAAGGCAGTGATTATTTTAGTTACATATGCATTCTAGTACATGAACCAGTACATGATACACTGCCAGAACATTGTCAGACTGGAGAAAGGAATCAGATTGAAGAGCAGGAGAAAATATGAGAGACATAGCAACATTTATCCTGAAAAAAATGCAGTATAGTCAAACAGTGTGCTGAACTGACAACTAAAATGACAGCATCAGTTAATGGTAAAATGCTTTCTTTGTGAGTAATGATCATATTCAGTTTTAAAGCTGACTGACATTTTTAAAGAAAATGTGCAAAGCATTGCATTCTTCTAAAGTATTAGGACTTTTGTCAGTCAAGATGCAGCTGTCCAAAGCAATGCTATTCTGTGAAGTGAGGGAAAATCTGCATGACCATAAAAGAACACCTACATGGATGGGTGCACACACAAAAAACTCTAATGCATCCCATTTCAAAAATAATTACCAGTGTGGGAGGTGGGTGGGGCAAGAAGCATGGAACAGAAAATACTATTTGCAAGGCTTGAATGATTATAGACACAGCTTTACACAACAGGTACAGAGTAAAGTACATATCATTTTACCACTGCAGAGGTTCCAGGTCTGAGTGTGACTAGATAACATCTGTGGCTGAGTAAAACCCAGTCATCCAGCTAATGTAATAACCCATTGGTGGGGGAAGGAAAATATAAAAGGACAGACTTCAGTTGTAAACTCTTAGCACTCTTAACTGAAGTTTGTGTACTCTGACCTGTGGTATGCTAACAAGGCTCTCTGACATCCTGCTTCTGGGTAACTGTGTAGCTCACACAGCTGTAAAATGTAAATTAAGAGGACACATTTTACAGCTGTCATGAAACTTTCAAGCAATAAGGGGTATTTACTGTAGCTAAAAATTGTAACTCAAGGCTTTTTTTCAGCTCTTGCTCAGTTACAAATGCTCAGTTTTCTGTTTCATTTCTCCACCTGACTCACTTTTTCGCATGCCTCAAATAAAAAAAAATGCTTTTGGGAGTAAAATAATTCAGTATGTCATATATATATATATATATATATATATATATATATATATATATATATATATAGTTTCATAACATGATGCTTCTTGGCAGAGCACAGTAGAGAGATCTACCAACAGAGACAGTTTTATTTGTACGTGCTGTGCCTCTTATTAAATGATGACTTTTTTCTTAAGAAAAAATATATTTAATTTTTTAAATAAAATGCAAATGTTTTTATAGAGCTGCTGGTTTCATCTGATTTAATCTTCCACAGTGTGTATGTATATATATATATATATATATTTAAATAGATGGATGTAGATAGATACAGATAAAGACATATATAGCTATATGGGTATATATGTGTGTGGGGGGTGTATGTGTATGTATAAGAAGCATTTAGCTACAAAGTGAAACTGTTTTTATTCAGACATTTCTCAGTTAAGTGCTGCTCACTTTCAAGTTTCGTTTATCCACAGTCATGTGATCTCTAATTTGCTCCTGAGATTAGTTGTGGCTTGCTTTGTGTGTGTGTGTGTGTGTGTGTGTGTGTGTGTGTGTGTGTGTGTGTGTGTGTGTGTGTGTGTGTGTGTATATATATATATATATATATATATATATATATATATATATATATATAAACACATCTATCTTTATATAGTGCAAGTTCAAAGAAGATACCGGAGAAGAAGCATACATAAAAACGCAGCTTCACTGAATAATTCCTATTTGCTCACTTTGCTTTTGCACCTTCATTGCAGTGTTCATTTCATATCGCCCTTTTAGGGTGTAGGGTGTCTTATAATCAAAAGGAAAGTTCAAGTCTTCAGTGGCTTGTCCACATTCAATGTTCAGAACTTAAAAAACACACACACTTGCGCAAGGTATAGTCCACAAGTTATACTCCATAGGGTAGTCCAAAATGGGGTCTCTGTCTTCCTTTCAGATGAACATCTATGTGAGACACTAACCTTCTGAGTTTGAATATATTCACACACTCAGTATGTTTTTAGTATGCATTTAATGGTACACACACACTTCCATAACTAACATGCTGCAACTACCTCCAGCATGAAAACAGAATTCCAAAAATTATAATGACGAATTGTAGGCAGTAGACAACCCATTGTCATTTCTGTTGGCCAAGATTGTGTGCGTGTTTCATACTGAAAGTGTCGAAAGCACAGTGCCCACACACACAACGTGGCATTATTATTTTAATTATATAGTTATTTCATTATTTTGACTACTTACCCATTGTGAAGAAGCATGTACTGTTACCATCTTGATCAGCCTGCTTAACAAGTAGCTCAGTGTCTCTTCTTGGATTGCTTATCTTCTACCGATATAGCACAATGGGTGAAGCTTACCTTGAATGTCTTGGCATAGCAATGACCCCCAAACCTACTTCCAACTTGTTAACAGAGATAATCCAGAAGGCTCAAGTAAAGTCTGGTATCCCGAACCAGCAAGAAACAGAGCATAAAGGATTAGTCCAGATAAAATCACTTTAGCTAGCAGATCAAGGAGACAGTCTCTGTCTCTCTGAAAACCTTCCCTGTGGGAGGAATAAAGACACCTTGTTGAAGTTTAAAGTAGTTTATTCAGTCAAGCAGGTAGATGGACAAGTGTTCTTGTTCTAATCATATCAGGTTTGTTATGCACAATTCAGTGAATATGGAAGCTTGTTTTAAATATTCCTGGCATTTATGTGCTTTATTTTTAATCTTAGTGAGATGGGGTTGGTGCATTATGTATGTATTAGAGACCGTTGGTTCAAAATTTGGGTTTATGTCTCCACTAAGAAGTAAGTAAATGTGTCATTAAAAATGTCAACTTTTCTTTTACTTGTGATTCTTTATTAAAGTTACTAGTAAGTGGTTATAGGTATTTTGGTTTTGGGATACTACTGCTGCTGCAATTAAATAGCTGAGAAGTGATGTGAGTCCCATAATACACATACTTTCCCTTGTATTAGTCTTTGCATGTATAGAGGGTAATGGCAGTCTGTAGTAATTTACCCCAGGAGTAGAGTTAATACTGTTAGTATGTTTAACAATATTTAATTTTGCACACCTATTTTAAGGGTGCATTTTGACAATGTTTGTTCTGTAGCTGTAGTCGTGCTTGTATATAGTTAGGTTTGTAGACATTTCTTGGGCAGTAGATGTGGGCTTATGTATTTAATTATTGTATGCATCTTGAATGCTGTATGTGATTTTGTGCACTAGCACAAACAATATGTACAGGCTGCAGTCTTATTGTGTGATGGTAGGGGTTCACTTCAGTTCACTGAACTTTCAATTCACTGACTTTCATTTCACTGACACCATTTCACTGAAATTCATTTCACTGAAACTTCATTTCACTGAAAGTTCATTTCACTGACAACTATTATTAGCAATAAAATGGAATATTCCCCCTTCCCCACTGTAGTGCGACCCTGGAGTTAGAATACATAGTTAGGGGGGGTGGGCAGAGCCCCGTACTTCATTTCATATGATATTCTTACGTTTTGATATAATATTGCTTAGTAAAAGAAAAGTAAGTGGGGGGCTGCACCCCCCACACCCCCCGATGTGGGGGGCTCTGCCCCCACACCCCTAACTATATATTCTAACTCCAGGGTCGCACTACAGTGGGGAAGGGGGCATATTCCATTTACTTTGTAATAATACTTGTCAGTGAAATGAACTTTCAGTGAAATGAAGTTTCAGTGAAATGAATTTCAGTGAAATGGTGTCAGTGAAATGAAAGTCAGTGAATTGAAAGTTCAGTGAACTGAAGTGAACCCGATGGTAGTTATGTATGGCTTACATAAAGAGAAGAAGGGTAAGACAAACTATAATGGCAAAAGACCAGGGGCACACTGGTTTTGGGGCAAAACTTTCAGAATATTTCCCCTATGAAACTATGACAAAAACTTTCAGTTGTATTCTACAACCCCACCTAACAAGTGATGGCACTGTTTTGCTACATCTACCCCCTCCCTGAATAAATAATATAATTTAAGAAATTTGCTGAGTATATCAGCAGTGAGTCTGGTTTGTTAAGCCTACCTAAAATTAAAACTTGAAAAGTTCTCTGTTTATTCTTCTAAACAGCCAATGATAGCTACTATTATAGCTATCCTGTCCATCCATGCAGTAGTATTAGTGTAGGGTTACTTTCACAGAGTACAAGGTCTACTTCTCCAAAAAACATTACATTCATAACATGCTCCCATACTCCTGAAATCCCCAATACAGCACCATATTTAATAAGCATATGTTAGACATTTCCTTTCTCTAAATACTTAATTGAAAGGTTTCACCATTAAGCAGAACACAGCAACATCAAATTATGCAACTCAACTGATGGCAGAAATTCAGTGACCAGAGCAATCATTATTGCCCATGACAAGCAACCAAGGAAAAATAAATTTAATTAGAGATAAAGATTAAATGGCAAAACCAACGGTTGTACTGGAGACACTGTTCATCTCCTTTTTAAACAAACTTTGCAAAATTGGTAAAAGGGGGAGGGGACTAAGAACACTGTGTTGTGGTACACCAGTGATGACTGGGAGGCATGGATAGAGGGTCTAGTGCTATTTTATTGATTGATACCCATTTGAAAAGTAGCATTTGCTCCATAGATGGTTGAGCTGAGATGGACCTAGTGAGGAAATCTGAAGTTGAAGTTTGCTGTGAAAAACTGTGTTGAATGCTGTAGACATGTCTAGAAATAAGGAGGACTATAGTTTGCTGTTATTTTTAGCTTTATTGATAGTATCAATATAGGTTAAAAGTGCAGTGTTTGTTCTATAAAATGGATGGAAGCAGTGTTATGTGGGAAATAGTTTAGCAATTGTTTTTGAATACATTTTCAAGTATTTTGGAATTTGGAGAGTGGGATAAAATTGCTATAGGTCTAAGGTTAGTAATATTTGCTGAATTTCCTCCTTTGTAAACAAGGATAATGTGTGACTTACTCCAGAAAAGGGGAATGTGGGATTCCCGAATTGATCTATTTATAATATGTAGCTGTGCTTCAGCCTCATCCGGCTTCCCATAAGTAGTGTGCTTGCCACTACCTATCTAACATTTCTGCAGTCTGTTCCTGAAATGCATACCTGGATTAATTCCCCAAACTTCAACAATTCCAGAATCAGAGACTTTATTGGATTAACTGCCCAGTTCCCTATCTAATATTTCTGTAGTGTGTTCCTGAAGTGCATGCCCAGAATAACTCCCCAAACATCAAGAACTCCAGAATCAGGGAAGTTTAATGGATTAACTACCCAGTATAAGTCATATCAACAAGTTATTAGCCTCTCTGACTTCATTAAATTTTTTTCTGTCTCAGATAAGTGGTGAGCACACTACTTTGGACCTTCTTTTGTTCTCCTTAATTTTGTCCTTTAGCCTCCTCCCATTTTCAATGTTTAAGCTATCTTCTTGTTTTTTTTTTGTTTTTCATCTCAAATGTAGTGTTTAAGTTTAAACTAGTGAAAAATAAAACAAAGATACCAGGACACTGACCTGGTGCAAATATAGTAGCAGACTGATTTATTGATTAAATAGATTCATCATATCCTCCTCGTGGCTCAAGAAAACACACCTTGTTTCACCACTTAGGTTCATAGGTGTGTACTAGGCTAATGGCCCTGGAGCCTTTACAAGCCTAGCCCAAAAAATTGTCCTGGCACTGTGCCACCTTGTGTTAGTTCACAGTGCTTCTATCCAGTAGGGCAACTGGAGTGATCCCTGGGGTGAGAGACTGAGAACAGCTGAAGTTTCTTGAGTCTGTCCATGTAGGATATGTGTTTAAGGTCTAGGATCCCTTTTGTGAGGTACTTTTGTGGCCTTTCCAGCTGTTGTAGGTGTCTGGTCAGGTATATACCGAATAGGGTGTTATATTCGATGATTGGTCTAATGAGGGAGGAGTAGAGAGGGATGATGACCGCTTTCTTTCTGGATGAAAAACCTTTGGTTATAAAATGTGCCACATAGAAGGACTTTCTGACCACAGTGGCAATGTAGTAGTCGAAGGTGAGGTGGCCAATAACCTGGGTGCCCAGATATCTTATGGCCCCTTCAGTGCCTAGTGGGCTGCCATCAATGTGTTAATTCGTGGGAACTGAGTATTTTCCAAAGGGAATGATAACACATTTTTTTGGCGTTAAGCTTAAACCCAAGGTTCCGACACCAGTCATTGGTCTCAGAGAGGTCCTTTTGTAGGATGTCTGCATCACTTGGGGAGTTGATAATTACTCCTAGCTTGGAGTTATCAATAAAGTTGGTCAGCCAGAGTCCCTCTGTGTTGGCGTGAATGTTAGAGAAATAGATGCTAAACAGACGATGGACCAGGACCAAGCCCTGTGGGACTCCACTCATGACTGGTCGACAGTCTAACTTGGAATCCACAACTTTCACTCTGTGGGTCCTGTCTGTGAACCAATTTGCAACTCACCTAGTGATATAAGGATTGATGCCTAGTTTGGTAAGTTTATCAATGCTACCCAAGTGGGGAATGATATCAAAGGCCTTGGTCATGTCTGGGTAGGCTGTATGCACTCCCTTACCCTCGTCCAGAGACTTGATGACTGCCTCAAAGAAGTCAACCAGGTTCAGCAGGCAGGATCTTCCCTTAACTAAGCAAAACTGTGTGGGGTCAAGATATTGGAGATTGCCTATATCTTTGTTAAGCAAGTCCATGATGATGTGCTCCATAGCGTTCCATACCAGACTTGTCCGGCTAATGGGGCGATAGTTCCCACTGTCTGTAGTTGCTCCCCCTTTATGGAGCGGGATGACTGTAGCAGTGCACCATTCATTAGGAACAAAGCCTGAGGTAAGGCTGTGATTGAACAGGGCACACAGGTGTGGTGCCAGTTCATTTTGTAGCTCATGTAGGACACAGCCAGGGATATTATCAGGTCCCATGGACTCTGTATTTTTGGCTTTGGACAATGCAGCTTTTACATGTGCTGCAGAGATGGTGCATACCAGGCTTTCTTTTGATATTGTGATAGGGCCTTTGGGGGAGGGAGGGATAAAGTTGGCACTGAATCTGTCGGCCAGTATGTTGGCTATATCTGTTGGTTCAGTATAGGAGATACCATTGTGCAATTACTCAAAGCAAATCTGTGTATTGCCTTGGAAGTTCTTGATATAGCTTTAGAAGTCTTTGTGATTGTCTTTGGTGTAAGCTGCAATTCTGCATTCATAACTGGCTTTAGAGGATTTGATAAGGGATCTCAAATTTTTGTTGTCTGATAAGGGAGTTTTTCCAGTCTTGTGACTTCATTTTTTTCTGTAATCGTTTCTTCCTTCTGTTGTAGAATTTATTGATGGATGGGGACCACCATATTGGCTTCCTTTTTTGGAGGAGAATATCTTGGTTCTGTTAGGTATGGCAAGATCCATGCATTTGTGTACATGCTCGTACAGTGCATTGGTGTATGATTTGGCAATCATGCAGCTATTTTCCATGGGCATGAGTGCTGAGAAGTTAGCCACCTCTGTTTTTTTCTCTCTCAGTTTGTTTGCTATCTGCTCCTGTGAGTCTAATTTTGGCCTCTTCCTTTTTTTTTTGGTGTCCAAAGTGGAGTTTATTTAAGTTGCAGAGTCTAACAGTGTCATTTTTACATAATACGTAGCTGTGCTTCAGCATCATCCAGTGTCCCATAAGTAGTGCGTCCAACATGTACATTTTAATTATTTTAAAAATCGTTATTGTACTATGCATTTCTGCCTCTGGGAAACGTGCTGAAATTGACTTGACTAAGACATGCTACTTTAGTGTTAAGCATACTAGATAAGATTTGTTATTTTCCAGTAGTGGACCTCCATCTCACTAGTGTTTGTTTGCTATATGCATTGCTTATATTAGTATTCTACAGTCATTGGAGAAAATAACAATATAATTGAACCTTTTTTGTAACTGTTTTAGCATTCACTGTTTAATTAATTTTCTGTGATGTCTGCATTAGCCCATCATGTTATTCTAGTGCAAAGATTGCTTTAGCGTTCATTGTTTAAAATTAATTCTCTTGATGCCTGTGTTTACCCACAGTGTTTTTTGTCATTAAACTTGCTTTAGCTTCATTGTTTTAAATTAATTTTTGTTTGATGATTGCATTTACTAACCATGTTTTAGCGTTCACTGGTTAATCTAATTTCCTTGATGCCTGTGTTTACCCATAAGGTTATTTTGCTGTACAGTTGAATAACCTTTCATGAATCTGATGTGGTATTGTTGCCTAGTATGCCTGGTTTATTATAATAAGTATTAGACATTAGTTATTCAGTTCACACATTTAATAGAGTCTCTAGTACTCCAACAAAAACATTGATAAAATACTGTACCACATTAAGTAATATGATTTATCTGTTTCAGTAAAGTATTGGCTATTCCTGTATACAATTGTCTGCGCTCATACATTTCTTTCCCTTCTCTACTTTATTCCTCTCCATTAAACTACATATTCTATTGTCTCTCTTCTTTTTCAGTCCCTATCTGACATTTACGGGATCTGTTCCTGAAGTGCATACCCGGATTAATTCCCCAAACTTAAAGAACTCCAGAATCAGGGACCTTTATTGGAATAACTGACCAGTGTATGTTGTATCAAAAAAGTTATTAGCCTGTCTGGCTTCATTACATTTTTTTTCTGTCTCAGATAAGTGGTGAGCACACTACTTTGGACCTTCTTTTGTTCTGCTTAATTTTGTCCTTTAGCCTTGCCACTTTTTCAAACTTTAATCTACCCATCTTCTTGTTTTTTTTTTTCATCTTAAATTTGATGTTTCAGTTTAAACTAATGAAACAACCAAAGAAACTAGGACACTGACCTGGTGCAAATATAGTACCAGACTGATTGGCTGATTGATTTTTTTTTAGACATACCATATCTGCCTTGTGGCTGGCTCATCACTCCACTCCCTTACCTACCCCCATTTCCAACCCACCCCCACTACACCTATACTTATTTCAATCTAGTCACACCCATCTACCTCATTACCAATCATTCTTACTACCTCAATCACTCCTACAGAGTCACCTACTAAGTCAGTAACTCCACCCCCAAAAACACAAGAAGACACTTTCTCTCACACTAGGTAAGTACTTCTTATTTTCACAATCTCATAACAGTATCACATTAAGAAAATTAAACCCTACAGCAACCTCTTTCCCACACTACAACAATATGCTGCTTTAGCATTACTAACATCAGTTGCCCACTTTACCTCATATCATATCGAACTAAATGAACCAATTTCCTACCAGGCTACCTCTCTCTATCTTCAAAATATTAAGTTTAGCAATTTCTTAATCTCCTTATCTGTCTTTACCTCTTAACTTACTCAATATGCTCTCTTCATATTACAACCCCACCATCACTCCCCCCAAATTTCCATGAGTTATGATAGGTATATAGCAAAAAGTATAAAAAAAACCTTTAACATTCATAGCATCAAAACTATCTGTCAGTGGAGACATACATCCTAATCCCGGACCAACAACTATTACAAACTACCCACACCCCAATTTTCCAACCACTCCCACAACTACTTTATCTCCCTATGAAAGTGGCTGATCTTCTGTTACTAAATATAAATATTATAAGCATTATTAACAAAATTCATGATCTAGATGCCAATCTTTCACTATACTCACCAGATATTGTGCTACTAACTGAAATGTGGCTAAAATCAGACTATATTAATAATGAAATCCTTGCTCCAAAATATACTATCCTACTAAAGGGCAGACTAGGCAAAAGGGGCAGCAGCATAGCAATTTTATTTAAGTCTCCTTAAAGATGAGACATTAAACCTAACCATCCCCAACATTGACAATGCTGAAGTAATTTTTACCAAATGAAAAATTAACTCCAAAAAGCTGATAAACATAATTGGATGCTACCTCCCACCTGGAAACAATATATTGACTTTAGAGAAGCTACTGCATTAGTTCTGTCTACCAGCTGATAAGAAACTGCAAAAATCTGGATAGATCAAACTACGAGTGAAAAACAGCTTAATGAAGTGCTTTTTGTTTTGTGGTACATAAACTTCTTCAGGTATCAATGTTAGTAAAATACAAGGAATTTAAAACATGTACCATATTATCACATGATTTGCAACAACCAATCTGTGTTCTCCTGAACACAGGAAATAAGTCATAAATATTTAAAAAAACATGCACATTTACCTATTATACACGTTAAAGGTAAAACTGTAAATACTATAAACTAGATAATCACAGAGTAAAAAAATGCCAAAATACATAAACGTCATGAGCTGTATTTTATCAAGAGAATAATTTATCTTTTTAAACTTTTTAATTTAAGTAAGCAAGTGATGCTACATGCTTTATTTATGCCTAGGTAACTAAAGGTATTCAGCATCAATTGCCAATACACATTTAGCTCCTCTAATAGTAACGTAACTGGTCCACCTCTCCCATCTAACTGTACTTCATCTATCACTCTAAATATAAAAGAATGTCCCCCTGTCATCTCAGAGTGCTTCACTAGAGCATTGTCGGCTTTACCCTTTTCTATTGCATATAGGTGGTCATATGGATCCTACACTCTGTCTTGCCTATATAAAATGCTGAACAGAATTTGTGCTTAGCTAGATAAACCACAAATTTTGAGTTACATGTAAATTTTTGTTTTAATTTAAAACTTTTACCTTTCACTTCAAAGGTACTTCCGATATCCGTATGATTACAAAATGTAGACATCACACATCTCTGCATACCTATTTTCTTACTAAACCCTATATTTCTACTTTCCAAGAGGTTCTTAAGGTTACAACCCCTTCTAAACACTATTTTTGGACATGAACCTAGCTTGTCTAAAAGGAAAACATCATTGCTTATTAGTTCCTAGTTTTTAAATATAATATGTGTCACAATTGTACTGTTCATGTTGTACATTGTAATTAGACTAAGGTTAAAGTTGGTATTCGTATTTGCCTGATTTACATTCCCATAGGGTAACTCGGATCGAGCCAATGGTAGTAAACAATCAGGGCTATCTGGTATTTCATCATGAGCTACTAAACTCTGCAGCATCGTGAAATTATTCCATTTGTCCTTTTATATTGGACCTCTTCTACTAAGGGTTCTATCAAGTCAATAGGGTAACTTCGTCCCCTAAACGTGGTACTTAAGCTTTCACATTCAACTATGAAGTCCGAGTCTAATGAGACTATTTTTGCTGCTCTAATTAATTGACCTTTTACTATGGAACGCTTTTGTGTAAAGGGATGGCAACTGGAAACATGTAAGAAAGAGTTAGAATAAGTACTCTTTCTGAATATTTTAGACACATATCTCTTGTTGTTGAGATCTTTAATCAATCTGATATCTAAATAGTCTATTTATTTCGTATTAAAGTGGAAAGTAAATTCAAGAAATTTAGTTGTGTTATTCAGATAGCTAACTAATGCAGTTGCCTGTTCTAGATCTCCTTTAAACAAAATAAAGTTGTCATCAAGGTAATGTGTATAAAAAATTAGCTTCTCCATGTGGTCTGAGTTCTTAAAAATGTATTCCTTTTCCAATACGCCATCACAAGATTGGCTATACTTGCACCACATGGAGAGCCCATGGCCACACCTATTTTTTTGGAGGTAATACCCTTGGTCAAAAATGAAATAACTGTTGGTAAGTATTATCTCAAGTAATTCTTCTACCAAGGAAATCTCCAAATAATTTACCCCTTTAGATTTTAGCATTAGGCTGACCCACTCAACACCTTCCTGAGGTGGTATGGAAGTCTAAAGATCCCTGACATCTATAGTTACAAAATTATGTTCCACATTGAAACTAAAAATATATATATTTTCTCGAGAAATGTCCAAGAATCTTTACATATTTGGCATTCAAGCTTTAAATATTTCTGCAGTATTGATTCCACTACTTTTGCACAAGAGTACATAACTGAGTCTCGACCATCTATAAAGGGTCTTATTGGTGGAGTCATAAGGTTTTTGTGAACCTTAGCGATGCCAAACAATATCGATATCTTTGGAAAAGGCATTGTCATGTAATTATATAACTCTATACTTATATTGGCCTCTATAAATAAATCATTCAGATATCCCTTAATACGATTTTGTGCTATATTCCAACTCATTGAGTGAGACTTTCGAATAAGCCTCACTCTCTAAAGCTTCTTTCATCCATTGTATATAATTGTCTTGGTCAAAAATTGCCTACCCTCCACTTTTGTCGGGTTTTGTTACTCCAACCTTTGAAAATCTCAACTGATTCAGTGTCTGCCATTTGTCTATTGTAACATTCTTCCTACTTGATGCATTCCCAATCATGTCCATAAAATTAGACACATGTCTCAAATCTAGTTTACACATACTTTCAGATAAATTTAGCACTGGATGTAAGGGTGGATTATACATGCTAGAGATCTTAAATTTGTTGTCTACCCCTTGATTATTACCCAACAAGACTGCTAAGTTAAGTTTTCTAACAAAATGTTTTAGATCTGTGATTGTTCTAGCTACATTCAAGTATTGGCTAGGTACAAATGTATTGACCTTAGCCAATAGATCCACAACAATTGGATCAACAGTACATGATGAGTAGTTAAATATTTTAAAATCACCAGTGCTGTTAGTTATAATATTAAAATTATCATTTCACTCCGTGACTACCATCTGTGCTTGTTGTAGCACTGCTTCTTCCTGGATTTCTGGAAAGATTTCTGTTTTGGAACAGCCCCTGCTTGCTTGGCATAGTAAAAATTTGGATTGTTATTGTTTCTAACCCACGGTAGTGGTGCTGTGGTAGCATTGTTGCCTCACAGTAAGACGCTGTCCGGTTCAATTCTCAGCTAGAGCGCCTTCTGCGTGGAGACATGCATGAATGGGTGTACCTTCATTGAAGGCTGTGCATCAGGGCTGGCAACTGGATATGTAAAAATCAACTGCCAATCATTAGCAGACCAGAGTTCCGCTGTGGCGACCCCTAACCGGGAAAAGCCAAAAGACACAACAACATTGTTTCTAAGCTGTTCATTGACGAGGTTACTATTATTGTACAAGTTGCACTAGTTGAACTAGTTTCTACATTTAGAATGTTAGTCAAACTTTCATTCTCCCTATGGGAGTCTGTTGATGACCAAACTTGGGATGGCAGTGGCTGTGGATATGCTGCGCCTTGGTCATAGGCTAAATGATCAGCCGTAATTTTTAGAGTTTAGTACCCCTCAGTTTCTCAGTGTGTTGGTCAAGAATGGAAAAAAATCCTGGTGTAGTCATACTTGTATCTAAGAAAAGCTAAATATGTTATTATAACATTGTCCAATTCAGAAATGTCTTGTTTAATCATAAGTTCTGTCAGGTGAAATCCTTGTTGGTCAAACAAACTAAGAAGTTCTAAGTGAAAAGTAGAGTCAGGTATTAATCCTGTTGGATATTGGTGCAATCATAAGCCTTTAGGCACAATGTGTTGTTGTAAGCATTCATGGAAACATGACACTTCCAATTGGAGTTTTTTTAAGTTTTAATAGTTTATGGTCAAATATTTTGAGTTTTTCTGAAAGCATTGGTTCACCAACCTGTTCCGCTCTGGTGCTCCCGGCTGGTCCCCTGCAATGACTGTAAAGATCCAAAAGTCAGCTTAGTAGTGTTATTAAGCCATTTGGATAAAGACAGGGATCCAATCAGCCCTATAGCACCTTGTTCATCATTTCTTGATGCCCTCATTTTTCCATCTCTTGTTTCAATGTTCCTTTGTGATAATTGTTGAGACAGATTGCCCACATTGTTGATGCCATGGTCAACACATACAGCTGCTGTAAGGTGGCCTGGGGCGTAAGGTTAAGTGAACTATGAGGTGGTAAACCATTTGGAGATTTAGACATACTGCCAGTTAAATTAATAGAGCCTCTTGGTTGCTGACTCGCATCCACCGTCTCCAACCGAGATGCTATCGTTGGGTTAAAACGTTGATTAATGCTGTCAGGTTCAATAGGTCCATTTGATACTGCTGCTGACTAAACAAACTCTGACTGTTCGATCCACCTGTTGCCATGAAACTAACCAAACTAATGAGCAAAACACAAAACAAACTTGAAACTGCAAAAATCCAGAGACCGAACTATGAATGAAAAAGTAGTTTAATGAAACTCATTTCATTTTGTGGTACATAAACTTCTTCAGGTATCAATGTTAGTAAAAGACAAGGAATTTAAAAAATGTACCATATTATCACATGATTTGCAACAACCAATCTGTGTTCTCCTGAACAAGCAGGAAATACTTCATAAAGATTTAAAAACACAAACGTTTACAAAAAGAACTTTACCCCCATCGATTTCATATCTGCCCTTAAAAGTTGTAATTGGGCTCCTCTCAAACTACTTGACCTTGAGGAAGCTGTTAAATACTTCAGCTCTGCCTTTCTAGAGATCTTAAACCTATGCCCCTCCCACAACTATCAGAATCAAATCTAATTTTGCTCCTTGGCTATTTAAAGAAAACAGGTCACTGTTTAAAGCTTGAGACAAAGCCTGGGACCAGTGGCACACAATTAAGACCCTAGTCACAAAACAAGCTTACCTAGAGCTCAGAAATAAAGCAAAAAAAAAAATAGTTAAACTGGACAAGATTAATTACTATTGCAGCATACAAATTAAGCATCAAAACAAACTTTAAAAGTTCTGGGCAGCCATTAATAAGATAATCCTTTTAGGTAAATCTGGTACTCCCTCCCCAATAACTGGAACCACCTCAGAGAATATATCTACTCAGTTCAATAAATACTTCGGAGACCATTCTTGCCCTATTTAACCACCAAAACTATCCCCTCCACAGAACCTTTCCAAGTCATGTAATAACAACTTCTTCAACCTTTAACCTGTATCTAAAGATATGATAAGAAAATGGCTTGAAAAGCTAAAGCCAACAATACTGGCAGTAGACAAGCTACCAGCCAACTTTCTGTGAATCGCTGCTGATGTGTTCGCCTATCCAGAAGCCATTCTTATTAACAGATCTATGTCTGAAAATCTAGTCCCTGAAATTTGGAAAATTTCCCATATTATTCCAGTATGCAAAGTGGGTAATTCTGCAGAACTGACTAATTACTGCCCAATTGCTATACTGTCCTCTCTGTTCAAAATCATAGCGAGATGAATGCATACACAAATTATGAACTACTTACATAAACTTTTGTCAAACACTCAACATGTCTTTCAACCATTTTATAGCACTACCACTGTCTTTCACCAATACAGTAAACCACCACAGAAACAATGGGAAATTTTGTATCTGATATCTTTCTCGACCTTTCTAAGGCCTTTGATATGATTGCACATAGTAAACTTATCGATGTTCTTTCAGATCTAGGTCTCAGTCAATCCTCCATTGCCTGGTTCCAAAGTTATTTATCAGGATGCCAGCAGACAGTTCATTGGCAGCAGGATCTCTCCCCTCTTCTTCCAGTTACTCTAGCTAAGAGGTCCCAAGGTTCCATCCTAGGATCCCTACTGTTCTCTCTTTCTATACTAATAACCTTCACATTTCTACTCTGCATGCTTCTGTCATCTAATATGCAGATGATTCTACACTAATATGTGCCGCTTCTTCCTTACAAGAACTCTACTCACTAACAACATTCCTTCCTTTCTTTCAGTTGGACATGGCTTACTAATTTCCAACTAACTCAGAATCCTATTAAATCTAAACTTCTACTCTTCCAACCTACATGATCCACTGCACCTGGTCCCTCATTTAACATTATATCCAGGGATCAAACCATTATTTCTCCTGTAACTCACACCAAACTTCTAGGAGTAGAGATTGGCAATACTATGAGACTTGATATACACATCTCCCAGACCATAAAGAAAGTACACAAAAAACTGATGTTCTATATAGAAATACACCAAGTCCACCATTGCACACACTCATCTCGTCTGAACACTTCTGTATCTTTCCCCATTTCTTACTAACCTGAAAAAGACTGATTTAGATAAACTCGACTCCTGGTACAACAAAATAGCCAGGTTTGCCTCTGACTCTCCTAATAGGTCGCATCATTGTACAGCCCAAAAGCAACTCAGCTGGTTGTAAATTCCTCAGCTTTTACTCTACGACTAATTAACTTTAGCCCATAAACTTCTGAACCAGCCAGAGGAAGCCCCTGCACTTCAAAATCTACTACATCCTTACTCCAGTACTAGAATTCTCTGCTTCAGTAATAAATTCCTGCTAGACGTAATGAAAGCCAATAATACAGCTGGTGAAGCCTTCTTTTCTAACTTCATACCCAAAATATGGAATACACTGCCCACTTATATATCATCCAATTCTTCCTTAGTACAATTTAAAAAATCACTAAAAACTCACCTAGCTACTACTAGTCTCAGTCCTGTACCAGTCCTGGCTAGTTTTTACCCTCACTACCCTATTAGCCCTTGTCTGAATAAACATGTAGTAGAAGTCTTTATTTGATTCTTTGACACATTTAAGAAAAATTTCTTAACTATATGTATTTTTTGATTTTATCTGTATTTGTATATTTTATGTTCTCTCATATTTAATGTCGCTATATATATTCTATACATACCTTAATCAAATTGTATTACTGTAGATTTATTTGTGTTCTATATAGATTTTGTTCTGTGGAGCTTTTCTCGCTGGGCCTCAGCTGAAAAAGGATATGTGTCCAGTAGTCTGACTTTCCTGGTTAACAAATGCAAAATAAAAAAAATAAATACTAAATAAGGATTGAGACAAGAAAGGCAATGCTGTTGGCTGTTATGTTAAGGTACTCAATTGAAAAGTCATTAGCTGAGGTACAGCATGGCTTGAGTTTAAAAGGTAAAAGTGGATATGGTGCCATGTTGCTGCTGGGCAGGGATGGGATTAGATGGGAAAATACTTGTTTAGGGACACTATACTGTCTGGGCAGGGATGGGATTAGATGGGAAAATACTTGTTTAGGGACACTATACTGTCTGGGCAGGGATGGGATTAGATGGGAAAATACTTGTTTAGGGACACTATACTATCTGGGCAGGGTTGGGATTAGATGGGAAAATACTTGTTTAGGGACACTATACTATCTGGGCAGGGATGGGATTAGATGGGAAAATACTTGTTTAGGGACACTATACTATCTGGGCAGGGATGAGATTAGATGGGAAAATACTTGTTTAGGGACACTATACTATCTGGGCAGGGATGGGATTAGATGGGAAAATACTTGTTTAGGGACACTATACTATCTGGGCAGGGATGGGATTAGATGGGAAAATACTTGTTTAGAGACACTATACTATCTGGGCATGGATGGGATTAGATGGGAAAATACTTGTTTGGGGACACTATACTATCTGGGCAGGGATGGGATTAGATGGGAAAATACTTGTTTGGGGACACTATACTATCTGGGCAGGGATGAGATTAGATGGGAAAATACTTGTTTAGAGACACTATACTGTCTGGGCAGGGATGGGATTAGATGGGAAAATACTTGTTTGGGGACACTATACTATCTGGGCAGGGATGGGATTAGATGGGAAAATACTTGTTTAGGGACACTATACTATCTGGGCAGGGATGGGATTAGATGGGAAAATACTTGTTTAGGGACACTATACTATCTATGAAATAAGAGTTGAATACTATTGCAGTTTTGTGTAGTGAATTATTAGGCAAGGAGTTGGGTTTAATATTTGGCTGGAATGTAGGAATTCTTTATTAGTTCACCAGAATTTTTTAGGGCTGTGTTTACTACTGTTCCTAAAGTTGTTATAGTATAGTTTTGTCATCATTTATTTGCTTTTTATTATGGTTGTGAAGCAATTTGAAGTTTGAAATATCGTGATGTTTTATAATTTTACCATTCTTTTCACATGTTTTCTCTATCCTGCATTAGCATTCCACACTTTTGGATAGCCAAACCATATTATTTGTTTTAGCATGTTCTTTCTAGGGGTCCCCTCCTCTTTAACATTCTCACCAACCCTCTCCACACATCCACACAACAGGCTTAATGCTGTCTTTTTATTGTGTCTGTCTTGTATGTGGAAGTCTGTGTGTGTGTTGATGTTCAGTCTTGCTGTAGTGCTGTCTTCATAATATGTGGGTGCCTGTGTACTGTATGCGGGAATCTGTGTAACTGTCTGTCTTGTGTCTCTCTATGCCCTGTGTGAGGGATTCTGTGCGGGTGGATCTATTCAGTATTGCAGTACTGCTGTCTTTGTCCAGTGTGTGGGAGTCAGTGTGGGTGTCTTGGTGTACCTCTGTGGGACTGGCTACCTTGATGCAGTACAGACGCTTGTTGTAATGTAACAGCATTGTTATTAAATTCCAATCAGTGTGTGTGTGTACCTCTCTGAGTGACTATCTTGCTGTGATATAGGGGCTTGTCATAATGTAACATTGGTACTAAATGCCAGTCAGTGTGTGCACTTTGGCACTTCCAATTCTTTTTAATGGTTTGAATGTAGTAACACTATACAGTGATGGTTAAATGGTGCTGGATGAGCTTGACAGCAACATGGTCACACTTTATATTCTCCTGGCTAGGGCTCCCAACTTGAAACTTGCTTAGGGCCTCCAAAAGACTAGCACCAGTCCTGACTCTAATCCTCAGATCATCCCATTGATTTTCTGTAAAACCACACATTTTATGAGGAACAGATCAAAATTATGAGGCAAAATTCTGGACATTCTGTGAAAATCTGAACAGTTGAGAGGTATGACTGGAATGCTATTCAGTTTCCTAAAACTATTACAGAATCTGATGCTTCCATTAGGCAAAGAAACTAGTTCTGTTGGGCTGCTCCAATAAGTTTGCAACTCTTATTATGCCTAGGTTGAACATATTTTGAACTTTCACATTTATTAATTGCTTCTGTTCCTCTGGTAATATATAAGATACAAACTCAGGGAAAAACAATAAACTGCTGTAAACTCAAACACCGGAAACCCGCTCAGGCAAGCCAGCCAGCAAAACACTGACACATGAACCAGTCGAATAAAACCAAGGTTGCTTTTAATAAATTTAAGCACAATACAAGCTTTTCATTGAATTAAATAAACCAACTTCCTCAGAAAAAAATCTATACAGGAAACAGGGGTTTAAATTCCCCTCTTCCTTGTCACATGATTACTAAACATAAATAGATAGGTTGACTGCATGATAAAACACTCATAATCCCCTCCCCAGCCTTACCAACTCCAAATGATACATATTATATGATACAGTTTCACGGTACCAAGTGGCAACAACAAAAACAAACACTCAGTAAAGTGTATCTGACATGAAGAAACATTCTTGACATCAACGAAAAATAAATAGAATAGTATAATATACCTAATGTTACTGACCTGTTGCCTTGCTAACAAAGCAAAATTAAACCACAAGTTAAAAACAAATATTCAACTGACAGGTTTAAAATTAATAAATCTTTGGAAATCATGTGTGTGTGTATATATATATATATATATATATATATATATATATATATATATATATATATATGTATATATAATTTGAACAATATTGCACACTTTTAACATTTTAATGTAAAAAAAAATCTTTTTTTAAGACTCTTATAAGGTAATGAGGTATGTTTAATGTTGGTAAAATAAACTTAATTTATGGTAAACTTTATATAACAAGTTCATCATCCATCAACATTATCCAAAAAACTATTATTTATGTATTGTTTTTGTTTTAATAAAACTGGAACTCTAGAGGTAAAAGACCATAAAGTCCCCATAGTTTATCTACTTAAACTGTTCAGTTTCAAAATACACATAATGGAACTCAGTTCATTTATACCTGGATAGTGACAGGCATCTAATCCTAGTTGCCAAATTAATTCACAACGCTCTAAAATGAAGGACTCTGGTCCCCCTCTACTGTCTATAGGTACTTGGTCAATAGCTTGAAAAGTGAAACAGTGGGTTGGATGGTCCATAATGTGTCTCGCAAGGGCGTTCTCCCCTTTACGTCTCCCTACAGCGTATAGATGTTCATACACGCGTTCTTGCAATTTTCTGTCTGTCTTTCCTATATAGAAGACCGGACAGTGAGAACACCTTGCTAGGTATACCACCTGTTTACTCTGACAATTAAATTTACCCCCAATTTTATACCTCCTGTCTTTCACCTCAAAGGTATGTCCTGTTTCCATGTGTTTGCAATACCAACACATGGTGCACTTAGACATACCTAACAAGCTTCCTAGCTTCCTCGGTTTCCTCTCCAGTAACTTTTTCAAATTTGGTCCCCATTTATAGACTATAGTGGGGTGACACTGGAGTTTATTTCTCAGTGCTGCATCGTTCATGAACAAGTTCCAGTTTTTCTGAACTATAGCCTTCACTGTTTTAGCATCCAAGCTAAATGTGAGAATAAAGCTATAAGGACTTATGCCTTCTACAACCTGACGTGTATTTGTCTGGTATTCTGCATTCTGGTTGAGGATGGGTGAATAAATTCCCCTATTTCTTTTTGACTGGACTTTGTTCATCAGGTCTAGAATCAGTTCCAGAGGGTACCCTCTTTTTAAAAACAATTCCTTCATGAAGTTGCACTCGTCCCAAAAGTCTGCATCTCTTGTAACCGTTCGCGCAACTCTAACCAGTTGGCCCTTGACCACAGATTTCTTCTGTGAAAAAGGGTGACAACTGGAGAACTGTAGGAAGGTGTTGGAGTAAGTTTCCTTACGAAATATTCTTGCCAAATAACACGTATTAATGCAGTCTTTGATCAAGTGCACATTAAGATAAGCTATTCTATCTTCAGCAAAGCATGAAGTAAATTTAAGGAATACTGTCGCTGAGTTAAAATGCCGCGGTGGTATGGAGGTAGCGTTGTTACCCCACAGTAAGAGGTTCTCCCATTTGATTCTCGGCTTGGCTTGCGAGTGCCTTCTGTGTGGAGTCTGCATGTCCTCCCCGCGGTTGGGTAGAGTTCAAAAGACATGCGTGCATAAATGGGCATGCCTTCGTTGAAGGTGGGGAGTCGAGCTGGCACCTTGGCATTTCTACTGCCAATCATTAGTGGACCGGAGTTCCGCTGTGGTGACCCCTTACTGGGAAAAAGCTGAAAGACCAACAACAATAACTGTTGTTGAGTTAAAAAATTTGACTATCTCTTATGCTACATCAATGTCTCCTTTTAGTATAATAAAAATATCATCCAGGAAACATGTATAGAATAAAATTTTATCCTGGATATTAGGGTTGGCCATGACAAACTCCCTCTCCCAGCAAAATTAAACCACAAGTTAAAACCAACCTGTCAGTTCAATATTTGCTTTTAACTTGTGGTTTAATTTTGCTTTATTAGCAAGGCAACAGGTCAGTAACATTAGGTATATTATACTATTCTATTTATTTTTCGTTGATGTCAAGAATGTTTCTTCATATCAGCTGCACTTTACTGAGTGTTTTTTTGTTGTTGCCACTTGGGACCATGAAACTGTATCATATATGTATCATTTGGAGTTTGTAAGGCTGGGGAGGGGTTTATGAGTGTTTTATCATGCAGTCAGCCTATCTATTTATGTTTAGTAATCATGTGACAAGGAAGAGGGGGATTTAAACCCCTGTTTCCTGTATAGATTTTTTTCTGAGGAAGTTGGTTTATTTAATTCAATGAAAAGCTTGTATTGTGCTTAAATTTATTAAAAGGAACCTTGGTTTTATTCAACTGGTTCATGCATCTGTGTTTTGCTGGCTGGCTTGCCTGAGCGGGTTTCCTGTGTTTGAGTTTACAGTAATCAATAAGATGTTAGCCTCATTTCCATTCTGGGTATTGTCTCTGTATTATGCTGTATTGGTTTAGTTCTCCCAGGTATTTTTGAGAACATTCTTTTACTTTTTCTGATGTTTTATTTAAGTCTCTTTCTTCTTGCATATTGCTTTTATATTTTTTACAAGGATTCCTTAATATGCACTTCAAATAGAGACTCCCTTGTCTCTCTTGTATGAACTTCTGTTTGCTTATTCACAAAATTCTACTTCTTTCCATGGCTTCATCATATGAGCGTAATAAATTTTTCCCTTTCCTAGTTGTCTGTCTTGTAGTTATCTGCTTTTAATTTCTCTGTCACCTGAAAATATCTCCTGTTTTTGGTGGGAGAGTACTAATGCTTGTACCTAATCTCCTGGTTTAAATTCTCTAAGTTGGGCATGCTTGCAATAAACTTGTTGCATTTCCTTGGCTATTTGCATGTGATCCCTTTCTATGGGTATTGTCAACTTTAATTTGTCCTGCAGAGTAACACAGCTTTCTGTCACATTTTAAGATCTTCAGAATGCTTTTTACCAACAGGCTTGAAAATAGCTTTTAAAACAGCAATTTCATTTGGGAGTCGATTCATATCATTCAACTCTTAAGTTCTTCAACTGAGGTGCTGTGTGCAAGAGGCTGCAGGTATTTGAACTTTTTAAAATCATTCACTGTGTGATGGTACTCTACTCAATATACCTGTTCCGTTCTCCTAAACATTTTACATAAAATTTCTCACAAGTAGTCCTAGCCCTTTGAATACTATATGCTGAGGAAGCCATTACATTTCAAGAATATGACCACTCGACTGTTAGGTGTAACCATTAACAACCGTCTCAACTTCGATGACCATATTAACTCTACTATTAAAGCTGTAAATAAAAAGACTGGGATGCTCTATAGAATTAAACCCTTCCTTACCCCAATAGCAAGAAAAAACATTGCTCAGACCCACCTGATCTCTACTCTTTTTTATGCCTCAGCTTTATACACTAACTTATCAAAAAAAAAATACTTCTAAACTCTCTACCTGCTATAATAGTATAGCTAGATTCATTACTGCTACTCCCCTCAGAACTCACCACTGTCTCAACCTCAAACAACTCAATTGGCTAGAGCTAAATAATCACTTACGCTACCAACTACTCATCATTCATAAGACCCTTTACTTCCCTGACGATACTCCTAGTCTGACAAAACTAATTTCTCCTTATAAAAACCTAGCCACACTTCGCTCTGCCAATAAACTTCTAGTATCTGTTACTAAATCATACAATAAAGCTGGTGATGCATTATTTTCAAATTCCATAGGTAAAAACTGGAATAAACTTCCTCAAGAAATAACTAATCAACACTCTACTACGCTTTTCAAAAAACATATCAAAGAACATCTTAAAACTCAATGGCTATGTCCGTGTACTAACCCCGACTGAAAACATGTCTCCATATACCTCATCTTGCTCCCCTTCCCTTACTGAGCTCCTTACTCACTCTTTCAATTGTTGAGTCACTTCTTAGACGTATGCCTTACTAATAATCTTTTTTCTCCCCTTGTAATTTATTCCTGCATTGTTTCCTTCTGTCTTGTTAGTTTAACTATAGCACCATGCTTTTATTTATTCTCTTTATTATTTCTACTTTTTAACTATTTTAAATTCTTTTGCAATTTCTCTGGTTAACTTGTATATTTTTGTGATATTAGTTTTTTCTTTTTTGATATATAATTGTTGCGTGCCTTTCTGGAGCTTTTCTCCCCGGGCCTCTACTGTAAACGGATACATGTCCAGCTAGACTAGCCCGGTCAACAAATGTAAAATAAAAATAAAAAATAAAATAAATAAATAAAGAATGAATAATATTTCAATACATTTTGGTTCAGGGAACTAAACTTCTTCTGCAACATTAACAGATGGTTTGAAGGGGCAGGTATACCTCGCAGAGGATACCACTGCACTGGAACAGATTCCCCATCCACATAAAACAAAGCTCATTCCAATCCATATTTAAGTATACCTTGGATCTATGAATGGGAAAGAGAAAATATGCCCAGAACTGTCTGCAGTACTGATAATGGGCAGAGGCAGTAACTAAATGGTTTATCCCATGCATGGGCTTCCTCAGATTATCTGTGGTATGATCCCAGTAATGATCATTAGGTTGATATGTACAATTACTGACCATGGGTTGGGTAAGGCCAATCAATAACCAAATGGGATAGGTTATTTTCAGTGCAAAAAAGGAAATTTGCTAGGCTTAAAATGGCCCACAAGGACAGCTAGCCTGGTACTTACATATGAACCTATTCACCTATAAGAAAAGTAAAATGACAAAAAACAAAAAACTTCTCAGAAATTTTGCTGCAACCACTTCTTGTACTTTTTATGTATATCTTTAATTTGCACTGACTGTACGGACAGTTTATTTTAAGTTACTATTCTAAAATCCCTTACAGCTTTGAATTTTGTTTGCTCTGCGATTGGTGTAAACTTCAATAGACAACACTTTTTACTGTCTAACTGCAACAAAAAATATGGTTCCTTATGTAGTTTCTATGCCAACTCCCATTTCCTATTTTGATTTTGAACCACACCATGCGTTTCAATGTCTTGCTCTTCTTTCTTCCCATTCTCATACTGAATGGGTATATCAGTGTACCAGACCATGTCTGCAGATTCTTCCTTCTCACATATTTTTTGTGTTGATTTAACATGGTGAAAGTCATTTTGTAGTATTACACCATGAGTCAATGTTTCCCTGAACTCTCTGAATGTTTGCATGTCCATGCATAAGGTACAATTCCTACTATGAATGCAAGGCACTTTGTTCTGGCACATTGATGCAGTGTTTTGGTAGTTCGGTGTAATGGTTTAGAACAATATACTGCTGAGCAGTAGTTCTGGGTTTGATTCCTCCAGCTTCTATTTGTCTAATGCGTGATTGTAATTAAGATATTCAATCAGACATTGCTCTGAAAAGGGTCTGCATTTCTACTGGGTCTGCCTGGTTAACAAATGTGTGTTATTATCACTTCTACATTTTAATTGCCACTAATTTCATTCTTACCTCCTAGAAAAAGCATGACAAGCAGAATCATGCTTCTAGATTTTATCAGGACTTGAATATCCCTTCCTTCAAAAAAGACAGTACAAGCTACTTTCTCGGTTTTAGCCAAATAACACAGAACTGACACAAAATCTTATGTGTAGTCCTATCACACAGGTACAACTTCATCTAAAACACACATTTCAGTTTTATGCATTCCTAAAGACAGTATTTTATTCAGCATTAGCAGCACAGAACTTAGCAATTTACATAAAAGAGGTAATTGCATTGACATCACAAATTTTCATCCCATAGCCATCCCCCCCCCCCCCCCCCCCAGTTCTTGAAAGATGTATTCATCAACAATTTCTCCACTATCTCTTACAAAATAATCTAATCATCAATATGCAGCATGGATGTTGGTCAGACCACAGAAACTCTACTGCAATTCCTTCATTTACAGACACTGTTATCAAAGCGTACATCTCTTATAAACTTGTATCTACAATATTTCTAGATCTATTAAAAGCCTTTGACACAATCTTTCACTGTAAACTCCAAAGTCAACTTTCCACCCTGGGTCTAGTATCTCCATCTAATGAATGGTTCTCTACCTTCCTTGCCAACAAGCAGCAAGCTGTAAAATTGCAAAGATCCAGTCCACATACCTTTCCACTTCCACAGGAGTCCCAAAAGGATCCTTACTTGGCCCTCTATTATTCTATATTTTTATCAATAAGCTACATTCATCTTCTTGTGAAGGCACCTTGATTCAGTATGCAGATGACTACCATCATCTGCTCTTCAAACTCCTTAATTCACCTCCAATAAATCACCCAAGCTGTCATCTCCATTGAAAAATGACTTACAATGGCAAAATACCTACTCAACCCCCAAAAAATCAAACTCCTCTTCTTTACCCTAAAAACTCATCCCCCTAATAAAGCATCTTTCAAAATCTTTTCAGTAAATGGTGCTGAAATTGAATTAGTCCACCATGACAAACGATTAGGTGTCATAACAGATGATAATCTTAAATTTGACCTCCACATCCAAAGCAATATCAAGAAAACTTATCAAAAACGAGGCATGCAATACATAATATCATACACAAACCAATAGCCTGCCCAGCTCTCAGTGTCTGTTATTCTAAAAGTGTATTAGTTCTGGTTTAAGCACTTGGGCTTCAGGCCAGTTATTTTACATTAAGAGGGTTCGTGGTCTGCACTCTTGTGGGAGGAGAGGCTGGACTCTGCCCTTCTGAGCTGGGAATTTCTGGTTAAAGGCTTATAGTGCCTGCATATTTGAACTGATTCTTACTGAAATTGGTACACCTTGTTTGCTGTAGCATAGACTAGATCCAGGCCTGCAGAATCCTAGCTTTGTTTGTATAACTTGAGCACTAATCCAGGCATTCTTTAAAGTATTCAGTTGTGTTTATTACTGCTTGGTAGTAACTTGATTAAAGTGCAGCTATCATTCTAAGTCTTTTGGATTAAGCACTTGGGCTTCAGACCAGTTGTTTTACATTAGGAATGTTTGTGGCCTGCACTGTGGTGGCAGGACAGGTAGCTTGCATCCTTCTAAATTGGGAACTGCTGACTGAGGGCTCAGTGTCTGTTATTCTAAAAGTGTATTAGTTCTGATTTAAGCACTTGGGCTTCAGGCCAGTTATTTTACATTAAGAAGGTTCGTGGTCTGCACTCTTGTGGTAGGAGAGGCTGGACTCTGCCCTTCTGAGCTGGGAATTTCTGATTAAAGGCTTATAGTGCCTGCATATTTGAACTGTTTCTTACTGACATTGATACACCTTGTTTGCTGTAGCATAGACTAGATCCAGGCCTGCTGAATTTAGCTATGTTTGTTTGCTTGTTATTTCCCTGAAACGCTAATTCCACCTAAAATGCGGCTTTTCAGTGCTTCTGTGGATCCCTAGTGATATCTGCATTGCTTACTGTACTTATTTCCTTGTTTCACTTGAAAAAAGTTACTGTTTGTCATTTTTGCATTTAAGTTATGTGTAACACAGTCGCAGGCTACACACTCAAGAGTGCTAGCCTCCTTTGTGTATTTAAAGTAATTTAAGCTCTGCATTTCTGTTGTTTATGAAAAAAAAAAAATTTCCTTGTTTTCCCACCTTTCTGAACTAGTCTAGTCCAGTTTTCAGGCTTTGCTGAATCCAGGACTGTGGTAAAGGTTCCTGTGTTGCCCATATCATACTTGGATAGTTAGGTGGCCTCCTTGTTCACTGTTAGAGAGGGAACTCTGAGCAGCCTATCTGTCCCTGTAGGAGTGGTCCCAGCCAGCATCTTTTAGCTCATTGGCCATTTTGGGCTAATTTCTATCCTTTTTGATCTCCCTGGTATAAAAACTGCTTAGCGCGGGTTTGCGCGGGTTTGCACACCGCACAGCGCTCTTTAGCTGTGGTTAAACTATTCCAGGCTCCAGGAAGTCTGCACTTCAGTCTTTCCCTTGAAACTTGAAACACTTCAACCCAGCACTAGAAATAAGGCAATTTAAGACCGGCACTTACTAAAACTCACTAAAACTAGCACTAGCTTACAGCTTGCACTTCAGCCCTATACTCAGGAAGTATAAGGCTCTTTACTCATACAATCAGCAATACAGTCTCAACCATCTATTCAGGCATGTTCAAGGGACAGCTTCAGATGTGCTCTCTGGTCCAGCTAGTGAATCTGGGCATCCTGAGGCAATATTACAATTGCCTCATGTACACAGACAACCCCCTCCTCCTCCCAACCAACACAAACATATGTGAGAGATGCAGCTACACAGCCAAACTGGAGGCTAAGCTCTCTCAACCCATGACTGGATCAACCAGTCACAAGGAGAAGGGCAACACTAGCACCACATTACCAGACTCGCATAGACCAGCCATAGCTGCACCAGAAAACAACTCTCAGAAACACGCAAAAACATACTCGGAGGATCTAAATAAGAACCTGCCTAAACAACAGAGATCACCTAAGCATCCACCCAAACAACCCCCACCCCACAACAGAAACCAGGTAACACATATGTCACAATGTCAGTGTGCCAAGCAAAAACAGCCCCTAAGGCTAAATAACACACTAGTAATTGGTGATTCTATCATCAGGCACACAGGCGTCCCACTCACTAGATTGAACAAGGAGAAGGTTACCGTAAGCTGCCTGTCGGGTGCCAGAATCTGCCACATAACGCATGCACTCAGGTCACTCCACAACAAGTACAAATATGACTCTGTCATTGTACATGTTGGTGTAAATGACCTGAGATGTACCTCCCTGGACTACATGAAAAGAGACATGGAGTAGCTCTCTGACCATGTAGCCCAGGCTGGAATGACTCTGACTCTGAGTAGCATCCTGCCCTCACCCAAAATTATGCCAGCATACAAAGAAAAAATGATCAGTTTCAACAATTGGTTAAACTACTGGTGTCATTCAAAGGGGATCCAGTACTTGTCAGCCTGGGACGACATGCTTGACAAGCCACGTTGCTTCACCAGAGATGGCTTGCACCTGTCGCCCCTGGGCTTTCAAATACTGGCCAAAACTATTGCCGCCCCAATTCTGCCTTTTTTAGGCAAGGCTCAAAAGACAAACCCACCTCCATAAACAACAATAATAAACAAAAACTGAGGGTAATGCTGCTTTTAACGACAGAAGTCTAAACCTCAAAATGCACGCACTCAATGCTCTCCTTAGTATGGAAGAAATCGATGTATGTGCAGTGACAGAAACCTGGTTCAAGGCTCCAGAGAGCACCCCAGCACTACCAGGCTATAACTGCTACCATACCTTTAGGTCCCAAAACCAGGACCGGAACACAAAAGGAGGGGGTGTGTCCATATTCATCAAGAACACCCACACCTCTAGGTTAGTAGCACAGCACGCGGAATCTGAGACCATCCAAGTGCAATTGACAGCGGGTAAACTGACTGTTCAATTTATAGCTTGCTACAGATCTCCCACCTTGTCTCAGGACCCTCTCACAGCATTTCTGAGAACATTAGAAAGTATGAAGATTCTACCCAACACCATGCTACTGGCTGACTTCAACTATCCAAACATTGATTGGGAAAACTATTCAAGCTCAAACGCTCTAGCCCAATGCTTCCTTGAGTTTATAAACTCAAACGCCCTTGAACAGCTGGTCACCAGTCCCACAAGAGGTGACAACATACTGGACCTGGTCATCACCAACATGGGGAACCTATGTTCCACACCTGAGGTAAACTCATCATTGGTAAGATCAGATAACAAACTAATCACACTGGACATCCACATTCCGACCCCCCCCCCCAGTCAAGGAAATCAAGGTAAAAAACTTCTCTAAAGCCAACTTCATACTCCTCAAGACCGAGGTGGGAAGTTTCAAAGCTCCCAATCAAATGGAAAATGATGACCCATCGGCAGAATCCTTTACAAGTGCATTCTATGAACACCTTCAAGAATGCATGGACCAAGCCATCCCAAGTAAAACCAAGACCAACTCCTCAAAAAAGAGGAAGTCAGTCTGGTGGACCCTGGCCATAAACTTTACAACAAAAGGAGGAAACTCTTGTAAGATAGAACAAAATCCCAAAATAAGAAGGCATCTCTGATTAACATCAGTAAAAAAATTGCGCTCCCTCATTAAATCATCCAAGGCCAACTTCGAAAGAAAAATAGCCAGTGACTCTAAGGATAACCACAAGGCCTTCTTTAACTATGTCAAGAGTCTTGGGGCAAACTCTCAGATATGCTCCGAGATAGTGCATAATGGCCATAAATACACTGAACCAACTGACATTGCCAACATCCTGACTGACAAGTTTAGTGCAAACTTCACCACCCCTCCACCAAAGGGGCTAGCACCCATCCCAGAAGAATCTGGCACTCCAGATATCTCAGACACACAAGTAAAGACAGCCCTTGCAAAGGCCAAAAACACAGCATCAATGGGACTAGATGCTATCCCAGGTTGTGTCTTACACGAGCTTCAAAATGAACTAACCCCCCATTTCAAATCACTATTCAAACTCAGCCTCTATACAGACTATGTACCCAAAGAATGGCGTACAGCAAGAGTCGTACCACTCCACAAAGGTGGTGCCACAACTGACCCTGGGAACTATCGCCCTATAAGCTTGACTAGCTTGGTCTGCAAAGCCATGGAACGCATTATCATGGAGCTCATTAACAGGGACATTGGGAACCTCCAGACACTGGACCCCACCCAGTTCGGCTTTGTTAAAGGCAGATCTTGCCTCCTGAACTTGGTCGACTTCTTCGAAACAGTCACCAAGGCCATAGATGAAGGGAAGGTGGTCCACACAGCATATCTGGACCTCACTAAGGCGTTCAACACCATCCCACACTCAGGAATCATAGACAAACTCACCAGCTTAAATATTAACCCCTATGTCACGAGAGGGGTTGCCAATTGGCTCTCAGACAGAACCCACATGGTAAGAGTGGCAGGCGCCATGTCTGACTCTAAACCAGTCACAAGCGGAGTCCCACAGGGCTCAGTCCTGGGACCCCTCCTGTTCGGTATATATTTCTCCGAAGTACAGGCAAAGGCAGAGGGACTGTGGCTAACCAAGTTCACAGATGACTGTAAATTGGGTGCAATTATTGACTCTCCAGCTGACACAGGCATCCTGCAAAAGGGTCTCACAGAGACAAACACCTGGTGTCAAAGTCACGGTCTAAAGCTAAATGCCAAAAAATGCATAGTAATCCCATTTGGGAAAAACAAAGTACCTACAAACTACCACATAGATGGGAATCCACTAAGTACAGAAGAAGTAATTAGGGACCTGGGTAGCCAAGTAGATAGCATGCTCTCCTTTGATAACCACATAGCCAAAATGGTCAGGAAATCCTTC
This sequence comes from Protopterus annectens, assembly GCF_019279795.1. NCBI lineage: Eukaryota > Metazoa > Chordata > Ceratodontiformes > Protopteridae > Protopterus > Protopterus annectens. The sequence goes on along the minus strand of NC_056729.1, from coordinate 1,929,328,591 downwards.
TATATGGCACACCTGATCACAAAGGGTTTCTCATCCAGATCCAAGGAGGTGATTATGCCCCTTTACTCCTCACTCATTAGGCCCATAATAGAGTACAATGCCCCATTTGGGATGTACCTCACTAGACACCTGCAACAACTAGAAAGACCACAGAAGTACCTCACTAAGAGGATTAAGGGCCTTAAACTATTACCCTATGAAGCACAACTAAAAAAGCTCCAGCTCTACTCAGTCGCTTACCATCTGCTCAGAGGTGACCTATGCCTGACCTATAGGGTCATGCCAAACCTTGAACTAATGGACATGCTTCACCTCAAAAAAATGAGATCCCTTAGAATCACTCATTCTAGAGACTTGAACCTATGTACAACAATAAACAGGACATGCTGGAGGGATAGATTCCTGTCCCAGTGACTCCCCTCACTCTGGAATAGATTCCCAATCCATATTTGACAGAGCTCCTTTCTGACCCTTTTCAAGAGAAATCTTGATGAGCGGATGGGTAATCGTAAGTTCTACCCTGGGATCACTTCAGGAGCCCTGCTGACAGAGGCCCAGGTTACTAATCTAATGGGGAGGCGAAAGCCATCACTCTGTGGCTAAGCTTATAAATGCCCATGGGCAGATAGCCTAGTACTTACCTATGAACCTATGAACACAATCCCACATTCAGGCATTACCTATAAACTTAGCAAAGTGAATGTAAGCCCCTTTGCTGTAAGCTGGGTTTACAACTGGCTCACAAACCAGACACACACTATCAAAGCTGGTGACTCCACATCAACCAGCAGACCTGTTACCAGTGAGGTGCACGGGGGTCAGTACTGGACCCCCTACTGTTTGGTATATACTTCTCAGAAGTCCAGGTCAAAACTAAAGGGTTGTGGCTGACCAAGTTTGCAGACGACTGCAAACTAGGTGCAATCATTGAATCTCCAAATGATGTCAGTGGACTCCAGGAGGGTCTCAAACTGAATGAAAGGAAATGCATAATCATTTCCTTTGGCATAAACAATTTCCCATCACACTATCGAATCAGTAACAATACCCTAAGTATCCATGAAGTGGTAATAGAGCTGGGATCACAGGTTGACTGCAACCTTAACTTCGACCACCACATGTCTACCATTGTAAGGAAAGCTTTTGATGTGGATCACTCAATTAGTAAATGCATTGCCTCGACAGCAAAATAAGTTATAACCCCCTATACTCGGCACTTATTCTGCCCATAATTGAGTATAACACCCCATTCGGTATATACCATACTAAGCACCTACAGCAATTAGAGAGACCTCAGATCTGCATGTGCCTTACATGGACCGACTAAAATCCCTATCACTATACTCCGTATCTTATAGACTTCTTAGGGGAGACTAATGCCTGGTCTACAGAGCAACCCAAGACCCAAACCTAATGAACTTACTGCGTATCTGTAAATCAAATGGGTCTAAGGTAACTCCTTCCAGGGACTTAAATATGGCCTGCAACTTAAATAGTACATGCTGCAGGGACAGCTTTATCTCCCAGCGACTGCCACATCTTTGGAATAGGCTACCAATTAATGTGAAACAGAACATCTATATGGCACTGTTCAAGAGGATCCTGTATGCGTGGATGGTGCTCCATAAATTCTTACCAGGGATATTGGCTACAACCCTCCTGGACATGGGCAGTCATCACTAAATGCAATCTTGAGTATTGACTAGTACCTCTACAGTATTACATTGGGTTGAAATGGCTAGGATTAAAATGACCTCCGGGTTGATAGCTCAGAAATCGCCTATGATCCTATTAATATGTTACTCAATTTCACCTCACTGTCTCTAATCATGTAATCTCTGGGATCTACTTCAGTAGATTGAATTGACAGATGACCAAAATTTAAAAGAATGAGATGAGAAGATCATAAAGTCAAAACAATGAACGTTTATAATGCAGGAACTAGAAACAACGAAACACCAACTGCACATGTCAGACACCAGTTGGAGCTTCTGAATGAAGATCTTGGAGCACAGACAAAAAAACAGCTTCTCCATTTAAATACATGATTTAACAGCAAAATATACCCTTTTCAATATTTTTGAAGGGAACAAGCCCCCTTGTACCCCCACACCCCCTGAAAATTATATATACCAACTCAGAGATCATACAACAGTGGGGGAAAGGGTAAATTTCACAACCCTCACTGTATAGCGATCTCCATTAAGAAGCATTGAAAAAGGTACATTTTTTTGTATTAAAATTAAGTGTTTAAACAGAGTGCCTGTTTTTTTGTCTTTGCAGTCCAATCTCCATTCAGAACTTCAGACTGGTGTCTGACATGCTCAGTTGGTGTTCATTGGTTTTAGTTTTGTCAATGTAAACATTCATTGTTTTGGCATTATAATCTTCTCATCTCATTCTTTTAAATTTCGATTTTGCATCAGTTATATCTACTGAAATAGATCCAATCTCTGATATTACTTTAAATATCTTATAAGAATTGTCTCGGGTCTCATTTATCACATACTAATCTATGTAACAAATAATATGACTATTGTGTTTTTCCTCAAATATTTTCTTCAACTTATGTTATTGTTTTTCATTGCACTCTACTCTGAAACATATGTTTTATGTTTTTCTCATACAACATTTTTCACTTTTATGTTTTGGACTATAACGTGATAGTTTGTGATTTAAAATATTTGTACCTGATATTATGTAATGTAACGTGATACTTTGTGATTTAAAATATCTGTACTTGAAATATTGCGATTGTGCAGCTTTTCCCCTTGGGCCTCCACTGAAAATGGACACTTTCTTGACCAGCTGGACTTTCCCGGTTAACAAATGTCAAATAAATAAATACATTTCCCCTTTCCCCCACATTTAAAGCAGATTAAGATTCATTGCTGCCTTTCTTCACAGAAGAGGGTGCCTTGCTTACTGCAGTTTCAGCCTTGGCAGCAAGCTATTAATTTTTAAACATTGTGTTATTTAACAATAAGGGTTCTGCTAAAATTACTAGCTTAGCAGATTTCTTGAGTTCACATTGCAGTATCTATTTTCTTACAATATTAAGCAAAGATCTTTTAAAGTAGTTTGCTGCTGAAATATCTAATATGTTTGCTAAGGGTTACCATCAAAATAGAGAGTGAAGGTTCGGTGAACACTGGATGTTGAAATTCAGTTGAGTGAATCCCGTGTTGCCAAACCTACATGTGTGCGAGTCTCTGTTTCAGTGAATGCACTGTTCATTTGCACATATTTGAAGACCTTATTACTAATAATCGCAATACAGTGCAGATCAGGAAATATACCATTTTCTCCACTGTAGTGCAATCTTGGAGTTGGAATATATAATCTGCAGGGGCTGTGGGGAGCACAGCCCCTACATGGGAGGTGCAAGGGGGGCTTGCCTATGATGTGATGTGCAGTATAGAACTGCAGTCTTTGGATGTTGAAAAAGTTCGAATTTGCAACAGGAATTGTGTTTGCGACATTCTGACCTTTTCAACATTCCGAAATTGGACGTTTGAGTCAGTCTTTGGGTCAGTTTTTGTTTTGACATTCACACATGTGATAGTAAACCATTTGCTATACTGTTGCTATCAGTTTTTAACCAGAGCTTTAAAGTATGCTTAAGTCATATATCTGTGCACAATGAACACAGTCAGAAGCTCAGTTCACCTATCATGGCAGTGGTAAGTGCCAGGAAATTTAGCAAACATGTAGTGTTGGGGGTGTGTACGTGTGTGTGTTTGTGTGAGTGAGTATATGTAGTGGTATTAGTGGTGTTATTTTGTGTGTGTGTGTGTGTGTGTGTGTGTGTGTGTGTGTGTGTGTGTGTGTGTGTGTGTGTGTGTCTGTGTGTGTGCGTGTGTCTGCCACTTCACATGACTAAAAACACAAAATACTGAGATTCATTTGACTGAGACCACAATCCTGAATTTTCAAAATACTGAAAACTCATTTGACTGAGTTTCATTATACTGAAAACTTACAATGCTGAATTTCAAAATGGAAATTTTTAAGCCACAGACATGAAGTGTTTCCCTTCACCTGTGAATTGCTTAACATAACAAAAAATGCAAAGATCCATGAATTCCAAACATTTTATCACAAATAACATTAACATTCACAAAACCTAGGTTTACAATACCAAATAAACCGTGCAAATATCACCAACAATTCGTCTCGCCAAATAAAAACTATAAAAGAAAAAATGCATACATACAACACCAACTAACTCTTTCCAAAATTAAATCTGCTTACTTACCTTATTAACAAAAAACAGATGACATAAAACCAAACTAAGAAGGGGGGCTACGCACCCTACACCCAGCACCCCCCAAAAACTATATATACTAACTCCGTGATCATACTACATTGGGGGAAAGGGCATATACCCTTTACTTACCTTACAGTGCTGTACACACTGCCATTTGGTATTTTGAAATTCAGCATTGTAAGCTTTCAGTATAATGAAACTCTGCCAAGTGAGTTTTCAGTATTTTGAGTTTTCAGTCATGTGAAGTGGACCCATATATGCCAGATGTTGAACTAGTGTAGCATAATATTTAAACTAATACCTGTGAACAAATTTAACTGATTACCCTAGTCAATGTATATGCCGCATTCTGATAACTAAATCATAAATCTAATTGTCAATAATTAAATGAATTCTTTACTTTTCTAAAAATAAATAACAAGCTTAATAAAATACTGCCTACTTGATTTCTTTCAAGTGTATATTTGCAAATTTTGACAGTTGTAGCTTGCGTGAACAATATCACATCCAAAGAAAACCACCTGATTTTCTTGTTTTGGTTATTAGCCAAAACATTTGGTGGGATTCAATAAACCTTACATAGTTGTTTTCCACTATGTGTACATTGCGGCAAGATGTGAACACTGGCATGAAAACGTTTTGATTCAGTAAGTTCCGTGTAGTGGCTCGCACCTCCACACAAACAAGGTAGACATTGTACTATGCTAAGTAAGTAATCTAACATAGTGGAGCTATTTAACAAGCTATAAAGCAACCATGTAGCCTCCTTGCTGGTGTTGCCAATGAATTTGAGAATGTTTCGAATACAGCCATGGAAAGGGTTCTACACGGACAGAAAAAAAAAATGTAAAATCTGTGATATTTGTACAGAACTGACTCTAACATGTGACAGCAGGCTGGATGCAACAAAAGGAGAGTACCAAAAGCAACACCTCTGCGCAAACACGGAGCTCAAAAAGTGAAGGGATCCATTGCTTCTCCAGCATTGCTAAAGTCTGATAGTTAGTGTTCAGTCAATGGAATACAGCTGCTGCTTAACTGACTCTGTGGCAGCAGATGTTAATGCACTTAATGCAAGGCTATGTTCCTTTTTGGGGCCAGGTGGTACTAGGTTCAAATACAGCTGTATCTAACACTTTTCAGTAGTACTGTTGGTGCATGATGTGTGCCACTGCATGAAAATGCATTAAAGAAAATGGTGAAGACAGGACAGTGGGAAATGGGGAGCAAGCAGGGGAAGAACAGATGTAAAGCAACACAGGAATGTGCAGAGGGAGGTAGGAAAGAACCAGAGCTAGCCATTTCTTCAACAGTAAGCACTGATAATTTATGCACTAATATTAGCTGAATTTGGACTGTCACCTCCAGATAGAGGGGTGACTACAACACAGTCATGTTGTATAGCCAGTTTGACCGAATCAAGTGTGTCAAGAAAACACGTGTGAAATGGAGAGCTATATATGGGATGATTTTTTTTCTCTTTTCTTTTTCTTTGTGGGACAGGAGCCCTTTTTTTGAGAGAGAGAGAGAGAGAGACAAGAATGTTGGGGAAGGGATGTAGGTATAGCTGGGACTGGTAAGTTGGGTAGGAAGCAGTTGCAGATAAACACGACAAATAAGACAAGACACAAGGATGGCGATGTACACAAGAGGTTGGTGGACATCATGGATGGGATGAGAGTGGAGGCATCCAGAACCTATGGACATCAAGCTGTTTGACAGTGAGAATTGAGTCCTTATCCACAGGACTGTCATCACTATCACCTTACTCTGAAAATGGCTGGAACCTTTGAAGTCTGCTTCTCCTCCTGGTCCTATGTAAAATGAGGGAGAGCAGCCCTTCCATCTGGAGTAGGTGTGCACCAACAGTGTGGTGCACAACCCTACATACCATCCCTAGCAGTTCAGCACAGGGGATATACTCACCACCCCTGCCACAGCTCCCACAAGGAACCACTGGCCTATCCTCTAGGGCAGATCTACCTGAGGGGGCAGATAGTGCAGGAGCAGCAGAGGTGGTGCAGTCAGGTCAGGTCTCAGATGTGCTAGGCAATGGTGCTTTGGCTGGAGGAGTGGGGACAGGTGGATCCTCTGGGGCAGGCCTACTCTGGTGTGCTGTAAAGAATCTTGTAATGTGGTACACTTGGATGTCATTTTGACAACATATAATAAAATAAAACAACATAAAAAAATAAAAAGAGATAAGGGTTGGGTGAGAGGAAAAAAAATAAAATTAGAATCTTCATATGTAACATACAATGCATTAATACAATTATTTCACCATATTATCTTAACTTTTACTCTTAAGATGACCACTCCGTACCAGAAAACATATTACTTTTAAAACTAGCAGCTCCTAATGGATGCACACTATACTACTGATTTCAGCAAGTCCTCCTTTACATGTGCATAAATTGCACATATGCATGTTCCAATTATTCAGATTACAGTTTACAGCAGGACATGTGTGCCACTGCTATAGAGCTTTTTCTGTAAACTTTTCAGTTACACATACTTGAAGAATTAAAGGTTATTGTATAGTTGGCAAGTGTGGTATTTGAACCCACCACCTTTGGCTAAAGTCTAATATTGTACTCTTCATTTGTGCTACAGATTAATGCATACATATTTGCTTTTTCATTTGGAATATGCATGTTCAATTTGATACAACTGTATAAAATACTAAACAAGCTATCATTGTTTGTACTACTGACTAATGCATGCATACTTGCTTTTACAGTTGAGATATGCATGCTCAATTTGATACAACTATATAAAATACCAAGAAAGCAATTATTTAACTTTTAATGGTACAATAACAGTACTCTTCTTCTGTATACATACTACATGTTTTTCTCATTCTCACCAATCTAGTGGCATGGCTCCTAATATTCAATTGTCTCTCTCTCTCTGTCGCAGCTGTGGAAAAACAGAAAATAACAGGACACCATTAAGAATACCAGTGTTGCCTATATTCAGCACAATATGCAGTTGATACTTACACAGCTGTGGGATGTTCTCCATCCTAAATTCCTCAATCCAAGCATTAAGGTACCCTTTTCCTCCTCTGGAGGTCACTGTAGTGATGCCTACACTGTTTACTAGTGTGAGGGATACCGGTGGCACTGGTTGCAACCTGGGCCAAACTATCCCAAGCCTCTGTCTTAAACTAGCTCCGAGAATAGTCCTCCTGTAGCAACCTGGCACTGTGTTGTTTTACTAAGAGTCCAACAAAAATCTTGGACTCTTTAACACTCTATCTCTGAGCCCTAAATATCATACTCTCTCCAAGAATGCCTGCCATGTCTACACCACATCAAGAGCAATGGAGACTGATGATTTCCCTTCAGTTTCCAGTTACTGCATTTACGGGGAGTGTGCACACTGAAAATGTTGAGCATCACTTACCATCACACAAACAGTGTGCTCTGGGGGGGGGCACTGCTGGATACCATGTTTGAGCGATGCTAAGCAGTACACAACAGTGGCAAGCAATGCAATTTCAAGGTTATTTGATGTACAAGCAGTTGTGTAAGTGTGTTAGTCAAATGTGAAGGCCATGCTAGTCCAGATAGCAGAAATGCACTTACAGGAACACAGTATACCCATAGTCATACATTTGATAATAAGTAGACAATACTGTACCAACCTAATAACACTCCTATTCTATCACAACTTATACTCCCTTATAACAATCTCACCTCTCTTCGATCATCCTGTAAACTTATGACCAAACCCATAAAGGCTCATAACGTAGCTGGTGACTCCCTTTTCACAAACACTGTTGGTAGGGCTTGGAATTTGCTGCCTAAAGACTTAACTTTAATCCCATCTCTACCTCTCTTCAAAAAACAAATCAAACTGTACTTCCATAACCACTGGCTTTGTTCCTGTACTACTCCAGGGTAACTTCCTTCACCCCATCCACTCTGTACCTTTAACCCTTGTGTTTGCTTAATATTTAGCATCTACCCTACTTCTTCACCCCTGCTGTCCTACTTTTCTCCCTCACCTCCTCTTGACTGTCTTCCTTCTTTTCCTCTCTCATTCCTGACTCCTGTCCCATCACTATTATTTATCTCACTTTTTCCTACTACTTCTCTACCCCTTTGAGCTTAAACCATTATTCTCTATGGTAAATGCTATATTGCACATCCTTTTATGTACTAGGTAAAATTATTGTGAATCTGATCGAACTTATGTATGATCTCTAACTGTTTGAATTCCAGAATATATGTACATTTTTTTAACAAGTTGATGTTTATTTCTATTATTGTATGTTTTTATTAACAAGTCTGTTCTTTTATGTTTTGTGTGGAGCTTTTCTCCCCGGGCCTCTACTGAAAATGGACATATATCCAGCTAGACTAGCCCGGTCAACAAATGTAAAATAAATAAATAAATAAATAAATGAATAAATAAGTAAATAAACAGCACAATATTAGTGTCTCAGCCCTCATACATATAAAAATTAATATCAGCTACACTATATGCAACGTGTTATAAGTGAGAGTGAGTGTAATGGCAAGTAGAAGAACATTATAAGTGTATTTAATATGCTAGATTTGAACCCACTGCAATGTGTATGGTAGCCCTACACTTACACCTGTTGCCATAAGCAGGTCGAAAAAACACTTGTCTGTGTTGCAGTTCATTGCTATAAACGGCAATATTACAACAGTAAAACAAAGGTTACACAACCTGTACTAGGACCCAGGACCTTCTAGACTCCCGCTTTGCATGTAACACTTGCTGCCACAGGATTAGTTTCATGCCCTTCCCTATCTTAGTATTCATTGTTAAATCCTCCTTGTAATCCACAGCAAAAGACACCAAAAAAAGAAGAAATGGATGCATTTTGGAGAAGTATATATAAAGATCCTGTGGAGCATAACAAAGATGCTAAAAGGATAGAAGAAGTAAAAGAAAGAATAAGAAGGTACAGCATATGAAATGGGATGGGATGAAGTAACAACCAGAGAGATTCAAACAAAGTTAACAAATGCCTCTTGGAAAACCCTAGGCCCAGATGCAGTACCTAACTTCTGGTTAAAAGTATTAACATCTTACCATGAAGATTTAGCCATGAGTAAGAGCTATTTATATGCACATCCAGAACAGACACCAACCTGGCTAACAACAGGAAAAACAATGCTCCTACTTAAGAGTGAACCTCCAAGCTACCCTAAAAATTATAGACCAATAACCTGCATTTTGACAATGTATAAACTATAGACTGGAATTGATGATGACAGAGTTCATAGTCATTTAGAAGAAAACTCAATTATGGCAATAGAACAAAAGGGCAATACAAGAAAGTCATCTGGAACAAAGGATCACTTATTCTTAAATAAAGTCATAGTGGAGAACTGTAAAAAGGGGAAGAATCTAAGTATAGCATGGATTGACTACAAAAAAAATGTGATAGTATCCCACATTCATGAATAAAAAAGTGCTTAAAAATATATAAGATACGCCCTACACTGACCGTCTACATTACAGTGACCATGAAACAGTAGTGGACCACTATGCAATTAAGCCGTAATAAAGGACAAATTATTATTGCAAAATACAAATTCAAATGGGTATTCCAGGGTGACTCCATGTCACCACTGCTATTCTGCCTTGCCCATAACCCATTAAGCTGCCTACTTAACAGTTTAGGCCATGGCTGTAATTTGGCTCCTAGTAAACAACAAAGTGTAAAGACCTCTCATCTTCTCTTTGTTGATTATTTAAAGCTATACAGCTCATGAGATGAGGAACTCAAAGCACAACTGCAAGTTGCCAAAACTTTTTCAGATGATATAAGAATGTCATTTGGTCTTTATAAATGTGCAAAAGCAACCTTTAAAGCAGGAAAATTGCAGCACCAAGAAAACATCAGTTTGGGACAAGAATGTGATATAAAAAAAACTTGAGCAAGAGGGAGTGTATAAATATTTGGGAACTGATGAAGGATCAACAGTAAAACATGAACAAATGCAAATAAAACTTAGTAAGGAATACTTTTGAAGACTTAAATTAATTCTGAAAACAGTGCTGACATCTAGGAACAAAATCCAAGCTATAAACCAATTTACTCTTCCTGTTCTAACTTATAACTTTGGAGTGACTGACTGGCCCCAAACCATGTTGGATAGATTAGCTAGGAAAACAAGAAGGATACTTCCTGCTCACCAAATGATTTATAAAAATCAGTGCATACCAAGATTATATATTCCTCGGTCGGAAGGCTGGATGGGCATCCTTTAAACTGATTACATGTATAGATCTGCAGTTGTGGGATTCCACACATATCTGCTGACCTTACACGAACCAGATGTAGTGAAAGTGTTGAAACACAAGGAGAATAAATTTTATTTTATTTATTTTATTTTATTTTACATTTGTTGACCGGGTAAGTCCGACTGGAATCAAAGTCCATTTTCAGCGGAGGCCCGGGGAGATAAGCTCCAGACATAATACAAGAACGAAAAAGCAGTTGAGAAAAAAAGAAAACATTGATTATATATAGCATTATGATTTTAGTTATAGGTGTAGTTAAAAAGGGAAAACAGGGAGAAGTACATCCAGACAGTCAGTGTTACAAATTTCCATATTGAGGTAGCAGTAGATAAACAATATCCAATTAGATAAGTAATTACATACATTATGATGATTTAGTCAGGCTTGTCACAGTGGCATATTCATTTTAGTCAGGCTTGTCACAGTGGCATAGCCATTTTAGTCAGGCTTGTCACAGTGGCATATCCATTTTAGTTCCAGATGTTGTTTGATTGAGGCCTTGAATCGGTCTGGGGAGTAGAGCATGGTAATGGCACCTGGTAGTTTGTTCCAGGTTCTGCTTACAGAATTAGCAAATAGGGCCATGCCAGCAGCATTGTTAATTCTAGTTCTTTGTATTTGTAACTTATTGGATGAACGTAGCAGTCTTGTGTTTTTATGGAAGAGGATGTAGTTACTAAGGGCTGGAGTGTTATTTGGGTTATTTAGGATTTTATTAGCAAATATTAGAAAGTTGTAGTTGATGAGATTGGGAAATTCCAACCATCCGAGCTGTTTGAGGTTAATGCAGTGGTGGGTTCTGAGATGACTTCCCTGCTTAGTCTAGCAGAAGCATATTGCCGTTAAGCAGGAATGGAAATCAAACCACAAGCAGATAAAAATCAGGCAGCAACTGAATGTGCCAAAAAACAAAAAAACAAAATAAATAATATAAGGTGAAGGACCAGATGAGAAGGCAAGAAGTGTGAAAAATGCACAAATATATTTGCAAGTATAGAAAACTTCTGGAAGAACCTCATGTTGATCAGGAGCGAAAACAGGAATGGCTAAGGAGAGGCAAATTCAGACCAAGAGATGAAAGGTTAATATTGGCAGCCCAAGATAGTGGGCTACATACACTTTGGTTTACAAAGTCCATTGAACATGTGGGAGAAACAGACAAATGTAGGTTTTGTAAAACAGAACTGGAAACAGTTGCATACCTCATTGCTAATTGTGACATACTAATGGCAAAAGGACTGTATACTGAAAGGCATAATAATGTGGCAAGACTGTTGCACTGGGGATTGTGAAAACATTATTGCATTGAAGTGGCTGAAAAATACTGGAAACATGAGCCACAAAGGATCATAGAAAATGATTAAGTTTACATCACATGGGATCATCCATTGCCAACAGTTCAAAAAATAGATGCTAGAAAACCGGATATAATGGTCCATGAAAAGAAGACAAAAGTAGCATTGATCATTGAAATCACCACACCCAGCGTTTCAGTGTCTTGCGAACAGAGGGACACAAACTCATACATTATCATGATTTGCAGGCAGAAACGAGACCGATGTGGAAGAAAGATTCTCAGACAGTTCCAACAGTGGCAGGAGCAATGGGTCTTGTAAAAAAGAATCTACAGTCATCTTTAGATCTGTTACCAATACATGTAACTTCACATGAATTGCAGAAGGAGTCATTACTGGGCACATTGTGGGTGCTGTAAAGAGCATTTCTGGCTGGCATTAAGGATTGAAACAATACTAATTTCATGAACTTTAATTGTACTTTGACTTAGGAATGGGAGCCATTCCTGTCATGGTATTCGAAACCCAAAAGTTTTGGAGAAATTAAAAAAGGGATTAACCACACAGCAACATCACTTACCAGGTTTGTGAGATGGCCAGTATTATTAATTGAATGCATCTATCCAGTTTCTATTTTTGACTGTCTGGGTCTTATCTGTTTCCTGGGTGGTCCATTTTGTGCACTGCTGTGCTTTATGCAAAGGAGATAAGCCCAACTAAAGACATTTAAGCTAAGTGGCACATCGCGCAAACACTGGCAAAATAAAAGAGAGAAATTGTTGAAATGAGGAAAAACAATCTATGACATACACAGTAGAAAATGTTAGTTACTCATGAGAAATATCTACATAGGTCTGGAATTTGACTCTCACTCCAATGCACCTTTAGAAAAAAGGATGGGTGCCTTATCCCTCTTTCCCACCCAAACAGCTTTGCAGGAAAGAGCTGAAGTCATTCTTCATACAACCAACTACAACAAAATGTACATTGATATCAAAGCATAAACTGTTTTTTGTACATTTATTATATTTATTATATTTGGACGTGCACTTAGTGAGAACACAAATTGTTATGATTATTGCTTACAAATATACAGCTCTGTCTTACCTTTCTGTGTTTCTTGGTCATTTATCCATTATCTGACAAGTACTCTGAGACATGCAGTGTGTAATCCATTCTATATCACTGTGTTTAAGATGTCTGAGGATATTAAATGAAAAAAAATTGATATGCAGTTGCCAACAACTGAGGGGCAGGTTGTATGTCACCTACAAGCATAGATTGCTTGATTAGGGGACAGCAGAGGTGGGTACACTGTTCTTTTGAGGGGAGATGAAGTTGAAGTACTGTCATGGTAAAATCAACCACAGACTGTTCTTTTGGGGTGAGCATAGGTGAGTTACTGTTATGGCACAAACAATAATGGACTGTTATTTTTTGGGGGAGCAAAGGTGAATTACTGCTAGGGCATAGACATGGATATGAGGCTCTTTTTATTCTCCTTATTTTGCATTCTGCCTGTTTGATCTTGTGACAGTTGTGAAGTCTGAAATTGTAATGTGTGTCATTACTTTATAACTTATGTTTTTAATTATTTTCCAGTACAAACATATGGTGCTAAACTCAGGGCACGCAGTGATCATCAACACTTTTAAGAGGTAGGACTGTGTGAATCTTTGATGCCTGAGGCCTACTATTTACTAATAGGCACATATAAGTCAAATAAGTCTCTGCTGTCACATGTTAATGTAATTTCTGTACAAATCTCCCACCTTTTACTTGCTTACTGTACCAAGTGATGAACTACAAGGATATGCCATAATATTATTAAACAATACATTCCAGTTTAAGGACTTACCTTGTAAATGCAGCAGTTGCCACAGTGTTAGTTCAGCTCTGACTCTGTCTGATGCAAGCTGTACACAGTCAATACATGAGGAGGTAAAGGTTGTGTGAGTTGCCTGGCATCAGTGCTACTGTATGTATGTGAGTAGGAGGAAGGTTGTAGACCCCTAGGTGGTGAGTGAATGTGCTTTGCATTGTCTCTTAGCCAATGCAATAGCATGCTGAGACCGCCTATGTCTGCCTATACCCACAGCAGGTGGTGGTTCCCACTCTGTCTCCTTTTCTGCTTGTGGTTGTGGTGACCTTGGCATTGGTGATGGGATGCCTGCCCCTTCCCCTCTCTGATCCTGTGGCAGCTGTTTCCTCAGGATTATATTGTGTAGCATGGCACATACTGTGAAGATTTCATTACATGTCTGTGGATTATACCGCAGGGATCCAACAGATGTATCTAGACACCTGAACCGTGACTTCAGCAGCTCAAATACGTACTGTATGATATTTCTGGTTTGAGTGTGTGCCTCATTATGGCATTCTTCCGTGTATGTGTGTATATGTATTTCTGATGGGCTTCATTAGCCACGGTTACAGTGCATAGCCTGCATCCCCCAGTAAATGACCCTGTGGGATATCCTGCCTAGCAAACATCTGGTACAGTTGGGAGGTGTGCCAGATATGTGAGTCATGGTAAGTGCCAGGATTGCTAGCACACACGTTCAGGATGATTCTCTTAGCATTACACATGGTTTGGCAGATGTAGAGTGGTAGCCCTTTCTGTTACTATAGACAAGACCCTACTATGTTCCCCAGATAGTGCTTTCATTTCTACATGAGTGCCATCTGTGACACCCAGAACTTCAGGATAGTGCACTACCTGGTTCCATATTTCTGTCCCTCTCCTCAGAACTATGGGGAAAGTATATGTGCTCACTGGCATGTTGGAATATAGCATCCAGGAACTGGTGGAGGATCCTGGATGCTGATTACTGCGACACCCCTAGCATGTCCCCTGTTGGTCTATGAAAGGTATGTGTAGCTAAGATTCTAAGGGCAACGCATACCTTAGTTTCCACTGAGATGGGTTCCCTCAGTTTGCTCTGGCTATGAGTTGAGGGCGGCAGAGGTCACAGAATTCCTGTAGTGTGTCCCTGTCCACCCTGTAGCGCTCTACATTTTCCATGTTATGTAGGTTGTGATAAGTTAAATAGGTCCTGAAAACTCTTCTCCTTCTCAGCCTAGTCTGCAGCCTCTAGCACATGCAAATGAATTAAAGAAGCAGCAGCCCCTAACATTCTGTCTGTGTAGACTTTCTGTGAATGTACTCCAAAATGTTTGAAATCTGCAGGAAGAACCAACATTTCTGTGTCTGTACTCCAAAATGTTTGAAATCTGCAGGAAGAACCAACATGGAGTTTTCAAGGATGCTTTATAGCTTGGTGAATAGCTTCACCAGACTGGGTGACTACCATGCAATTCAGCTGCTTATGCTGTAATTAGCATTTATGAAACACAGACTAAGACAGCTGCAACCCATTAATAATCTACTCCATTATAAAAAGGCAAATGTGTAGCGAGCCAAACTGATGGTGAGGAGAGTTGCTACATGTTTGTAAGACTGCACAAAAGCTTTTTTCTTCACTACTTATCTCTACAGAGAAGTATTGCACTTCAGCAGGTATACTCCTATTTTGTTACCTACATACTGCATATGCTGGAATGTATTTAAGAATAATGTGAAGCAAAGGCTTTTACACTTTTATCTGTATGCATTAGTTAGAAGGCTAATGTTAATGCTAATTAGTTAATTAATGTTAATGCTAATTAGTGTTGGCATGGGCTCGTCTGTCAAGCCATTTCAGAGGTGCACATGATTGACATTACATGAAAATGGAATGCTGTGTGATAAATATGTACAAATGTTTCAAGGATAGGTCCTTTGATAGCACTTTTAGCATTTCAAAGATATTTTGTTAGCAAAATGGTCATTTGCCTGTTCTTTTGGTGAGGGGGGGGGGGCCGAGGTGAGTTACTGTTATGACATAAACAAGGACATGTCGCACTTGTTACTCTCCTTGTTTTGCATCCTGCCCGTTGTTTGATCTTGTGACGATTGTCACACTTTTATCAGTTTACTATTGAAATCTAGATGTGCCTTAAATCAAATAGTCACATAGTTGAACTAGAATGTTGTAAAATAAAATGGCATTTCACCCCCTTGTTGAACTATGTTAATATCGACGGTTTGACATTTGCTGTTATGGAATTGTGGCCGTTGGAGTACATGTGCCGTTCGATATTCGATTATGTCAGTTTGCTACATTCCTGTTCGATGTGTAGCTGTTTTGAATATGTACTTCAAGGTAACACCATTTGAGTGAAGGCGCTTCTAAATTTCAATAGTAAACCCTTTTATCTGTATGCATTAGTTGGAAGTGTACTGATGGCATTGGCTTGTTTGTCAAGCCATTTCTGAGGTACACATGATTGATGGTAGATGAAAATAGAATGCTATGCGATACAAATGTACAAAGGTTTTGGGGACAGGTCCTTTGACAGTGCTTTTAGCATATCAAAGATGTTTTGTTAGCAAAATGAGACATTTGCCTGTTCTTTTGTGTGTGTGTGTGGGGGGGGGAGGGGGGCAAAGATGAGTTACATAATAAAGCAAAGAAATTAATCATTGCTGACAAAAAAAATACTTCTCTGAACAATTGTTCAGCCACAAAAATAACCCAAAAAAGTTTTGGAAATCCATCTCAGCACTCATTACCCAAGGTTGCAAACAAAACCCATCACCTTTCCTGGATAATACACCATCTGACATAGCTGACATGTGAAATACCCACTTCACTGATAGAATTCTTAAACTTGTAACAACAACATTAAATTCCAACACAAATACTAACTACACAGAAAATCTTATTCCACCCCCCTCTGAAACATCCAGTAACAATACCTCCACTCCTACCTCCCCTTACCAAGGTACTACTATATCTAGTACTTCCCCTGCTTTCTTCTCAATGCAACCAGTTTCTACTTCATTAATATGTAACCATCTTCTCAAACTACAACCCCCCTTCCCTTTCTTCTGATAATCTTCCATCAGAATATCTAAAACTTGCTACAGGGGCAATAATCTACCCTGTCAGCATTCTGATCAATTGATCCATCATAGAGTCCCAAGTCCCTAACCTCTAGAAGAAATCTGTCATAACCCCCCCCTACAAAAGGGAGGAAAAAACAATAAACTAATAAACTGTTGACCCATCTCTATTATCTCTCCTCTATCCAAACTGCTGGAAAACTATATAAATATACAACTATTAAACTACCTTACTAATAACAACCTTTTTGCACCCACCCAAAATGGTTTTCGACCAGCACGTAGCACAATGAATCCTCTTCTCTCCTTCATGGATACTGTCAACAAAGCCACAGACTCTGGCCAAATAACTTCAATTATAGATTCATAGATTCATAGATTAGTACTAAGCTAACTGCCCTTGTGAGCCATTTTAAGCTTAGCCAATTATCCCTTGTGAGACTCAAACCCTGCACCTTGTGTTTGTAAGGCAAACACCTTAACCATTAGGCCACCCTCCCAACCTAAATAATCAGCCCTGCCAAGTCTTGAACCCAGTATACTGGCAGTACAATCACAGGAACATACCACTACACCATCTGAGCTGTATTTTACTGGATCTGTCAAAGGCTTTTGACATAGTATCACATCATAAATCAAGTTTTCACGAACAGTTGCTCACAATCCTCCCAAAAATGGTTTGCTAGCTGCTTACCCAATAGACAGCAATGTGTAAGATTGCAAAGTAGTTTGTTTCAATACCAGATTAACAGAACTGGTGTGCCTCAAGGATTCATTCTTGGATCTGTACTCTTCAATATTTTTATTAATAATTTATACACTGCCTCCCTCCAAAATTCATTTATTCAGTACACTGATGATTCCACCATCATTCCCTCTTCAAGCAACCTCCAGCATCTTTTGCAAAAAACACAATCCACTTTCACCTCCATTGAATCTTGTTTAATGGAGCTCAAGTACTTCTCAAACCCAACAAGACAAAACTGCTCACCAAAAATCACTCTTGTATGATTTCAAAATATACTCACAAAACAATGCAGAGATAGAAATTGTAACACGTGCAAAGCTGTTGGGCATCACCATAAACAATAAACGCACATTTGAACAACACATACATAATGCCATTACAAATATATATTTTAAACTAGGAATACTATACAGACACAAACATTTCATGGACTCTCATACCAAAAATAAAAAAACAAAACACACGTACCAATGCCTATTTGTTCCCCTGTCCCCTATATGGTCCTCTCATTTTTACTAACCTACATATGACCCTAAAAATAAGCTTCAGTCTTGCTATAATAATATATCAAAATGTTCTGCAGGTACAGCTTATCATTATATGCTCTGAATAAACTAAACTGGCTTGAATTCCCTCATCATCTTGATTTTCTACAGCTATCTTATGCACACAAAATAATATACAAATCAGAAAGCTGCCCTGCCGTAAAACCTATTCAACATTCCTACATTACCTCTTGAACCCTCCATCCCAAAAATAAACACCTTATAATTGTATACAGACCTAACAAAAGAGATGGTCATAGTCTTTACTCCTACGCTATTGCTAAACTATGGAAAACCCTACCTACAAATATCAGTGCCATAGAATCAATTAAGACTTTCAAGTGTACACTAAAAAACTACCTTCTCAACACTCATATCTGCCCTTGCTCCTTGCTTAACAGATAACTACTTTAACTCCCTAACTAACCCTACTCTACGTACTGCATTCACTGATCTTCTCCCCTACCATTCTCAGTTCTCACGATCTTCTTACTTCCTGACTTCTTTACCCCTTGCTCTCTAACCCTTAATCTTCCTTTCACCCCTTCTATTATGACCCCACACTATCTGCCATTTTCTGCTCATCTCCCCTCTTTTATCTCTCTCCCTGCCTGCTATTAAGACATTATCTAAGTAAATCATTCAAGTATTCTTATTATTATTTCTTCTAAACAAATTTCCTACAATTAATGTATTCTACACTACACTATATATCTATCATGTTAACCATATTTCCACCCAGCACTATTCTAGATTTTTTTCTGTGGGTTTTCTCCGGGTGCTCTGTTTCCTCTTACATCCCATTGAATGCTGCAGGTGGATTGGCTAATCATTCTGTGGACCGTTGTTGTGCTGTGGCGACCTCTAATGGGAAATGTTGAAAAGAGAATAGTGGATTCGACTTTTACATCAGTTCGTTTCATTTTCTATGCTCGACCTCCATATGTTTAATTACTGTACTGTTTTACTCGAAAATAATAAAAAGAACTACTAATACTCCACCTCTATGTTTTTACTATTATATTTTCTATTATTGCATTGAATCAACACAATTTTAATTTAAAACCAAAAATCCATACGCATACACGCTGTCCTGCTGGCTATGAAACGCTGGGTAACTTCATACACAATTCAAACTCCACATGAAAAAGAGCAGCTTCATACACAGTTCAAACTCCACGGAAAAAAGCAGCGATACTCCAAGGAAATGAAATAAAGCTTATTTAATGAACAAGAACACAGTGAGCGCTTTCGCCAATGGGCTTCTTCAGACTGACAATAATTTACTGATTTGTAACCATTTAAAAACTCTTACATAAGATTTCATTGGTTATTCAACATAACCACTAATAGGCACCATGAGTTAAAGTGCTCAATGCATTAAAAACACAATACATTAAAATCCTCAGCATTAAACATTTCTTACATCTGTAGCGACATATCGCAAATATATCTAAAGCATATATATAACTAAATAATTATATATAAACATATAAGTATTGATGACATCCTAACCTAAAAACATAAATGCAACCATCAAATGAAGAACAGGGAATTAATTTTAATATTAAAAATATAAATTTATACATATATACTAATTAAAAGGTCCTATCATGCTGACATGAATTATTTCAGTTACGACATGCATAGAAGCAATAAATCAAAAACTTTCCAACTAAGAATGAGATGTACATATAAAGATATAATAAAATAAAATAAAATAAAATGAAATAGAATCATCCTAGTGGAATCAATCATGAAATGGTGTGGCAAGCAGCAATAAAAAATATGTCATATATCTGAATATAACAGCAAATTGAATTAGCTAAGGGGGGCATACACCAAAGCAATGAAAAGTATGTACAATCATCTACCAATTAAAATTGGCCCAAAGAGAGAATATGTACACTCAGAAGCTGAGAATGAACAGAACACTATCCATCTGCTCCCACATTGCTGTGAAAACCAATTCGTGGGAAGCTAGTACCGACCTACTATAAACGTAACAGTGAATAAGATATATACAACTATAAAATACATCTGACTAATGTCATAGACTAACAATAGGATCATTAAAATCAGTGTGCGTCAAAAAACAGAGCATATAAAGACAATTAACATACAGCTCTAGCTAAATACACCTCACAAACCAGAAATAATAAACATAAAGGATTTCGATTCAGTGTGGTTTAAAAATCTTCCTATTCTTCAGAAATGGTTTTATTTGTATTTTATCATTTAATCCTGGTGGGTTATCAGATCTAAGTCTGATGATCCATCTCATTTCACATTCAAGGGTCCTATTGATAATGTCTCCCCCTCTAATTCCTTGTTTTAAAAACTGTATAACATAGAAAGAAAATAAATGATTAGCTCCAGCTTCCTTATAGTGTCTAGATAAGGCATTGGTGTCAGAGCCTATTCTGATTTGATAGTAATGTTCCCTAATACGCTCTTTTAACATGCGATTGGTTTTCCCAACGTAATATGATGGACAAATTTTGCACATTGCCAAATAGACAACGTGCTTAGTCTCACAGCTAGTATGGGTATTAAAACAATATTTCCGCATGGTATTCGGATGTATAAATTCTGTATCTATATTAATGTGGCAGCATTGATTGCACTTACCACAAGGAGTGGTATTTGTGCTGTCATTAGTATTCATCACTTCTAAATGTAAATGTTTCGGTTTACATAATATTCTCTTTAAATTAGGAAAATTCCTATACACCAACTTTGGTTTAGGGCCCACTACCTTAGCCACTTCACTGTCTGAAAGTAATATATCCCAATGTTTGTGTAGCATATTCACTAAATCAGCGCTGTTCCTACTATAATAAATTGTAGCTTTAACAAAATCATCGGGTACATTCACAGCTTGCAAATCTTCCTGTTGTTCCATAAAATAAGGTCTGGCTCTACCCAGCCTCATAGTCTCTACTTCTGTAATAATATTACTAATTTTATCTTTGTCATACCCTCTTTCCAAAAATTTGTTCATTAATTCTGAGGTTTCAAGTTTAAATTTCTCATCATTGGGATTAAGTCGTGAAGCCCTCATAAATTGACCCCTAAGTACATTATTAAATACATAGCTGGGGTGCATACTTTGTTTGTGTAAAAGACTATTCCTGTGACATGCCTTCCTATGAATGGAGGTATTCAATAGCCCATTCTCCATCCTAGTTATCTCCACATCTAAGAATGATATGCTAGACCTAGAAAAGTTGAGTGTAAATTTAAGGAAATTAGTGGATGTGTCTAGAGTGTGGACGAATCTCTCGAGGGTTTTCTCATCTCCAAACCAAATGAAAAAAAGGTCATCCACAAATCTACGATACATCCTAACATATCTCTGAAATAGCTCATTCGTGCATAGGAACCTATCTTCCCAGGTGGCCATGACTAAGTTGGCGTAGCTATTGGCACATGATGTGCCCATAGCTACGCCATCTTTCTGTAGATATATATCCGTATCAAACATGAAAACGTTATTGGTAAGAATCATTTCCAAAAACAAACCAATGAGCTCCACTTTAGTATTCGAAAACTGGGAGTGAGTGCCTAAATAATCTGAAATATATGACATACCTAGTTCATTAGGAATGACTGTGAAGAGACTGACTACATCAAGTGTTACCATTATAAAGGGTTGGTCATCTCTTAAGTTTCTTGTAAAAGAATACAAATCTAGTAAAAACTGTTTACTATCTTTTAGTATTCTTGTGTTAACATCAACCAAAGGTCTAAGAAGATTGTCCGTATAAACTGAGAGGGGTTCCGTGACCCACCCATGACCCGCTACTATCGGTCTCATGGGTGGGTCTGTAAGGGATTTGTGTACTTTCGGAAGACCCTGGACAATAGGTATAGTAGGATCTTTAACCTTGAAAAAATCATATAGGTCTTTAGTTATATCAGAGGACATCAAAAGGTCATCTAATGTATAATAAATGTTAAACACTTTATCAGCTACTATACGTATGTCTATCTTCTGGTATGACCTATCATCGTCTAGTAGATTTTTCATCCTTAAATTGTAGTTGAAAATGTCCATAAGGACGATAGGGCCGCCTTTGTCCGCTGGTCGAATGACTAGTGACCTGTCGTTCTTAAGGTCATTCAGAGCTCTTCTTTGTGGATAGTTAAGGTTAGAATTATGGTGAATGGGCCTAACATGGTTGTAATAGTCATAAACCTCATTGTCCAAGACATTACTGAACACCTCCAAAGTGGGGTGTAACTGTGGGACATATGTGCTGTTCGCTCTGAAAGTTCTAGGTCCTACCTCCTGTCTATCCTTACCAAAATCTAAAGTAAGCTGTACCTTTCGAGTAAATAGCTTAGTATCAATGATCGTATCAACCAAGTCCGTCTGTCTAGTTGGAATGAAATTCAAACCTTTACTTAAAACCTGTTCTTCGTGATTAGTCAAAATTCTATTAGATAAATTAACGACTAGTTTGTTGATTTCTCCCACATTTTCTTTAAGGTGGGTCCTTGTTGTTCCTCCATGGAGCCCTTTCTCTTTTGTCGGCCCCTGCTCCCTGACCTTCTTTTTCCCAAAAAATTGTCCTGTGCAATTGGGAAAGGGGTATGAGTTTTACTAAAAGAACTATTACTGTTGCTGTAATCTTTGGGTCTGACCACCTGGACATTAATGTTGTCAGTAGGACGGGTTAAATTAACCTGTAAATCTCCCATTATCCGTGGGGTCCTAATCTCACTGTCACCTCTATTTAAAGGTGAACCTGCTCCTTTCCCTGACACTGAATAATTAACTTGTGCAGAGTTAGAATCATCATTACTTATATTCACTTCCAAAGTATTCGGAAGTGCAGTTGGACTAATCGTCAAAGTTTCAGATGTATGTTCAACATTATCTTGCAAATGTTCAACTGGCTTTGGTGTCCTAACTACATTGATCTTAGCTTCATTGGGCCTGTTAGGCCTACGCTCTAGTGTATTACCATTCCCATACCCTCGTTGTTGAAAGCGAGGATTATTATTATTAAAATTATTATTAAAACTTAGAGCATCACTGTAACTATCTCGTGGCCACATAAATACATGGTTACTATTAAAATCACGAGTGTCCCTCGTGATTTTGTGTTTCTTTTGATCAAACAATCGTTTTTCAAACAACGTAACATCATCTAGGATTTTCTCTAGTTTTAGTGCATATACATTCTCTTTATATTTAGTTGAAAAACTTTCAAACAATTCATTAACCATATGTCTCAACTTATTCTCTTCTGGCTGATGGAAATCAATAAGTAATTTCATGTAATTGCGACTCAGCTCCAAGTTGAGCTGTTGCCAGTGATACAATAGTTCAGGGAACTGATTGCCTGACGTGGGCATTTTTAAAATGCGGAGTCCACGAGGCACTATATTCCTGTCCAAACAAGTCTCAAAATAATGCCTCTGTACCTGTAGCTTTTTAAGCTTGTTGAATGCCGTTTCAAAGTCTTGTAAGTCTTTTAGTACATTAAAGTCCTGTGCTGTATTAGGAGCATCCTCCAACCCCTCGATGTTAACTACAAACTCGAGGAGCTGGTTATTCCCCCCAGTCACACATGCTTGAAATCGATCAGAAAACTTGCTGGCCCTCGTAATCACGGGCGGAATGTATGGTAGCTCAATGCTTTCACTATTATGCGTACCCTCGTTCGCCATCCTCCTCTGTCGCAGTTCCGTCAACAAAAATAAAAATGAAATAGCAAAACCAATGGGAAATGTTGAAAAGAGAATAGTGGATTCGACTTTTACATCAGTTCGTTTCATTTTCTATGCTCGACCTCCATATGTTTAATTACTGTACTGTTTTACTCGAAAATAATAAAAAGAACTACTAATACTCCACCTCTATGTTTTTACTATTATATTTTCTATTATTGCATTGAATCAACACAATTTTAATTTACTTATGTACAAATGCTGCTAGCAACTCTTTTTCTTTATAATACAATTGTGTAAACCTCTGTAATTGTTAGAGCTTTTCTCCCCGGGTCTCTGCAGAAAATGGGTTCCTGACCCAGTCAGACTTTCCTGGTCACCAAATGTCAATAAGTGACTGACTAAATAAATAAATAAATACTGTTATGGCACAAACAAGGATATGGTCGCTCCTGTTGCTTTCCTTGTTTTGCATCCTGCCTGTTGTTTGATCTTGTGACAGTTGTCACACTTTTATCTGTATGCATTATTTAGAAGTCTACTGATGGCATGGGCTTGTTTGTCAAGCCATTTCAGAGGTACACATGATTGACAATACATGAAAATAGAATGCTGTGTAATAAATATGTACAAATGTTTCAGGGATGGGGCCTTTGATAGCAGTTTTAGCATTTCAAAGATGTTTTGTTATCAAAATGGGTCATTTGCCTGTTCTTTTTTGTGTGTGGGGGAGCAAAGATGAGTTACTTTTATGGCACAAACAAGAATGGACTGTTCTTTTTGGGGGGCAAAGGTGAGTTACTGCTATGGCACAAACAGGAATATGTTGGTCTTGTTACTCTCCTTGTTTTGTGTCCTGCCTGTTGTTAGTATTTCACATCTCTAAATTGTCTGTTTCTCCAGTGGGTAATACTGACTGGCTACCTTTACTTTTTTTCTGGATGCAGTTATTTTTGTAGTTATGTGCATTATCATTCTGTAGTCTTTTAGGACACATCAACTATGTCAGTGAGGTGTACCCAGTCATGGAGACCCCCCCTTCAGTGATGCAGAAGTTTTAAATGTTTGTCCCAACATGGTGCATTTCTTCTGGGAAGGCATCATTCAACCCTGCCCTCTGTAGTCTGCTCAGCACCTCCCTGACATGTTGAAGGTGCTGTTGTCAGGAATGGCTGTATATGGCAATATCATCCAGGTAAGCAAGGGAAAACCCTCCTGCTCCTTCTAGGATATGATCTATCAGCCTCTGGAAAGTTGCTGGGGCATTCTTCATCCCAAAGGGCATCTTTGTGAACTCATACAAGCCAAAAGGAGTCACAAAGGCTGACTGAGCACTGGGAGTCAAGGGCACCTGCCAGTAACCCTTGGTGAGATCAATGGCTGTAAGATACTTAGCCCCACCCAGCTGCTCTAGGGCTTCATCTGTCCTAGGCATGAGGTAAGCATCCAACTGTGGGTGACTATTTAATTTCCTGTAGTCCACAGAGAACCTGGTGCTGCCATCCTTCTTTGACACCAGCACCACTGGGGAGACGCAGGGACTGTTGATCTCTTGAATCACCTCTAGTTCCAACATCTCCTGTACCTACTCTCTCAGAGTCTGTTTGACTCTCTCAATCACTCTATAAGGGGCCTGCCTAATAGGCCTTTGGGGTCCTGTATTCACCTGGTGCTGCCCCATGTGTGTGCACCCTGGTTTCCCAGTGAACATGTCCCCAAATTCCTGCAACAATGCTTGGATTAATCGAACCTGGGTAAGAGATAGCTGCTGGGACATTGCTACTCCTTCCATTGAGGTGTCAGCCTGAGTCTCACAGAGGAGATCAGTCCCCAGATCTCCCTCTGACTCCTCCTGCAATCCACTGCAAATGCTCAGCACAAGGGCCTCCCTATCATGGTAAGGTTTAATCATGTTAACATGGTACAATTTGTGCCCCTGCCTTCTGCCTAGCAGTTCCACCATTTAATTGACATCACTTACATTTCTTACCACCTTGTAGGGTCCCTCCCAAGCTGCTTGCAGCTTGTTGTGTCTGACAGGAATGAGAACCATTACCTGCTGCCCCACAGCATACTCTCTAGCTCGAGCATTCCTGTCATACCACACCTTTTTCTGTTGTTGGGCTTTTGCCAGGTACTCCTGGGCCAAGCCCATGAGTTCCCTGAGCCATGTCCTGAGGTTTAAGATCTATGCCACAACAGACTCCTTGTGAGACTCGTACTCACCTTCCCACTCATCTCAAATTAAATCTAGAGGTCCCCTTACCCTATGCCCATACAGCAACTCAAAGGGTGAAAAACCTGTGGATTACTGGGGAACTTCTCTGTAAGCAAACAACAGATGGGGCAAATATTTATCCCACTCACTCTTAAACTGATCTGCAAATGCCTGTAGCATGGACTTGATTGTAGAGTTTAACCTCTCAACAAGACCATTTGTCTGGGGATTGTAGGGGGTGGTCTTCATGTACTTCACCGCACAGGACTTCCACAGACAAGCCACTAGGTCTGACATGAAATTGGCACCTCTGTCAGTCAGTATTCCTTTTGGGAAACCTACCTTGCTGAAAATCTCTAACAAAGCATTTGCCACCTTCTTGGCCTCAATGGAGGACAAAGCCACTGCCTCAAGGTATTGTGTAGCATAATCCACTACCACTCAGATATACTTTTTCCTTGTAGAACTTGGGGTACTCAATGGACCCACAATATGCATAGCTACCCTCTGAAATGGCTCCTCAATCACAGGCAAAGGCATCAAAGGAGCTCTCACCTTGTCTCCTGCCTTGCCTACCTTTTGGCACTGCTCACAGGTCCTGCAGTACCCTTTTACATCTCTGGAAATACCAGGCCAATAGAAGTTCTGCATAATACACCTCTTTGTACGTTTTATGCCCATATGACCTGCAAAGGGAATATCATGGGCTATGGCTAGAAGTGCCAGAGGGTAGGCTCTAGGCACTACCAACTGCTGTACTCTCTCACCTTCTAGCCATCCCTCAGGGGTCCACTCTCTGTATAGTAACCTTTTGTCCCAGTATACAGATTCCCCCTTTCCTTGAGAATCAGGTGCCTCCCTAGCTACTTGCCTCATGCCTTGCAATGTAGGATCTGAGAGCTGAGCCTGTCTCAACTCTCTCCTTGTAACCCTTCCCAGCTCCCCTCCCACAGGAAGTCTGACATCCTCTGACAGTGGTTCCTCACTGTCAACCTGGGTACTACTACTCACCTCTACCTTTGCAGTCACTCTGTCCAAGGGACCATCAGTACCCCCAAGCAGCCATGGCTCACCTTCAGTTTCACTGCTACAGGATAGCTCTCTCCCTGAAGTAACCACCTCACCAGTCCTAGCTGCAAGTATTCAGTCTATCTGGGTCTCCCCCAGGCTACCAGACTTACCTGATTGTCTCCAAGCCTGACTGCGTGTTACTGCAGAAGTACAGGGTACCACCCTATCAAATCATTCCCTATCAGGACATCTGCAGGTATAGCCTCAAACACACCTACTTGCTGGCTTCTTTTTCCACCCTCCCAGTCCAGGTAAACCCTAGCCAAAGGTTTTTGGAATGGGATCCCTCCTGAAGCCCTGACTGGAGTAGATTGTCCAGGCAAGTAGTGCTCCTCTGTAACCATTGCAGGCTTTACAATGGTTATAGCAGAGGCTGTATCTCTTGGCAATGGCCTCTTTGCCATTCATTACAATAGGATATAATCTCTGTTGGTAGTTTGGTAGACTTGTTGTCCCAAGACAACCTACTATTGGCATTTATCATAGATAAAATTCTTTGGTAACCACCACAGCTGGACCAAATAGTATAATAAAATAAAAACTTTAGTAACTTTAATATTTTGATACAATTCGTAGGGCACAAAATTCCATAGATAAGCACTTTTAGCTTAGTTAGCCTTCATCAGATCAGATCCCCCTGCTACTGGCAGATTCTGTTGGGGCAATCTGTGCTGCCCAACATTGTTTCCTTTAGACCCATGAGCAGTACTGGGGGTCCCTTTTTTGTGCAGGGCTGCTCTGCTTGCCAGATATAGGTCTCCCTTCTTCCACAACTCATCTGAAGTAGCACGTTATCTATCAGCTAACCAGATCCTCATGTCCTCAGGCAAAGTGCTAAGGCTTTGTTCCCTCACCAAAAGGTTTGCCTGCCCTTCAAAAGTGGTGACATGACATCCACTCACCCACCTATGGAAATAAGTGCTTAGTTTAGTCACATATTCACACACACTTTCTTCTGCCTTGCATCTATATTCACAAAACCTTTTTCCTATATGTTTCAAGTGTTAGCTTAAACAATTCTAACAAGTGAGTTTTAACAGCAGTATAATCAAAACATACAACATCAGACACTTTTGACAAAACAGTTACAGCTTTACCATGGAGTAAGGGGGTCAAGAACAGTACCCAGTGCCTTTGGTTAACACTATACTGTTTGCACACCATCTCAAACATATGAATGAAACTATCAAAATTATTCCCCTCTTTAAACTGTGGAAGAAATTTACTGACCTTTTTTGCTTCTGGGGTCCAGTTACTTCCTTTCCCATTACCTCCATGACTTTGGAAAAGAGTTAGTATTACCATCTCATGCTTCCTTTGTTGCTCCTTTTCCTCAGATTGCAGGCATAGCAGTTTCTCATTCTCCTCAGCCTATAGATTCCTCAGTCTCTCAGCTGATTCCATCTCCAAACACCTGGCCTCCAACTCAAGTCTGTTTAGCTCCAGATGGATTTTTAAGTTCTCTGCAGAAAGGTTGAGCTGTCCATTCTCTGAGGGTATTATATCTCCACTACCAGTCTGATTGTCCTCCTGGTTGCTGTTTTCTGATGCAGCTGTAATCAAGGCTACAATCAGGTCTGCCTTAGTCAGGTCTACATGCACCAGTCCCCTAGCCTGGCACATCTTAGCCAGCTGGCTCCTTGTCAGCTTTCCATACTCCTCTTCTGACATGCTGTCTGCTCACCCTGACTAACTAAGCTAACAAAAGAAATAAAACAATTGTGACATGAACTCTGAAAATTCACTGCGTGGCTGATTTAGAGTACAAAACACCTTCAAAGCTTACTGTACCCAAGCTACAGGAATTCACTCTACCTACACCACTACAAGCCAATTAGTATTTGCCACCAATTATTATGTGATATGGATATCCCACCACTGCCACCAATTAATATGTAATGCCCATGCCTTGGCCCAGCAGTCAAGGATACTCAGTCTTCACCACTAACACCAGTGAGGGGCATCTCATATAGGAGGAAAGGATAACAGCTACACACAGTAACGTGCAATTTCCCTTAAGAGCACACAGAGATCACAGTAATTCCGGGGCTGGCCACTCCCTTGCTCTCCAGGTCCCCAGTAAGACTCTCCACTGGCACAGCTATAGGGTCAAGATGTCAGCTTAGTGGGCAAGCTAAAACCTCCAGAACCCTCTCTGTCCAACCAGTGCTTCATGTCCCTGCCCAAGTAGCTGACACACACACACACACACACACACACACACACACACACACACACACACACACACACACACACACACACACACACACACACACACACACACACACACACACACACACATACACACACACACACATACATACATACAAACTTTGAGAAAATTTTATACAACCACACAGACACTCCTGGGAAAGGCTGGTACAGGTTCTCAAGCTGTGCCCCCTTTTCCCAGACTATATGGTAGTATCAACTGCCACCACCCACTAATATTTATCAGCTACTCAAAGGCCCTTACAACAGTGTCCATTTATTACTGTGCAATATTATTATCCAATTGGTAGTATAGCCCAGGGTTAAAGCTATTAGAGTGGCTTTGTACAGTTTTACCAAAGGCATGCAAGTACTCTAGAGAGCTTAAATTACCTCTAAAAAAACAGCTACAGTTAAAAAGGTTTAAAATTATTTAATAACAAATAGTCAAAACACAAGACAATACTTTTTACTACACAGTGCTAGTCACGAGTTCAGAGATCACTCAGAAATACTTAAAATAATTCAGTAATACAGTTTTGACATCACAGAAAACACTTAGTCTAATCTTTCTAGTTTCTAACTATTCCTAAGAGAAAACACAAGTCTAAGATAAACTTACATATAAAGCAAGACAGTGCTGAGTTGGATGGTCAAGACAAAAATGCTTATTGCTCTCTGATTCTCTCTGTTTTTAAAATCACATTCCTGGTTCACATTACATCATTCTTCACACTTTCCTGGGTTCCCAGGCTAACAGAAACTACATTTTTAGTAAGCTCACACCTGGTCAGGAAGCAAAGCCATAAAGGACATCTATGCATGCAAATTCTCGCCATTAACTCTGGCCTTAAAACAGCAAGAATTCCTTCACCTAGACAGGCCAGCTTTAAAGATCAAAGACAGTCATAAAATGTTTGACGTATCTTCCTTACAGCAGAGTGCACTGTTACATTTTTTCAGTTCCACATTTAGCACTATTTTTTCCATTTAAGACAACAAGCCTGTGGCTTACATTAATATTTACAAATTGCAGAATTATCTATAAAATTCTATCTGGCTAGGCTGGCAGCCTTCATCTATCTTCACCCAATCGTCACATATGGCATCAGATCATAACAGACATCAATGCTGTGTGATGTCACAGCAGAACCTATGAGCAGGTGCATCACAGGGCCACTGACATGATTACCTGTGCATTGAGGAGAGCAGTTGCAGTTGGCTGCAACAAAATAGTAATTGGGGGAGGGCCTGCACGGAAACCACCTCTTACCCCAATGAAGAGTGCTTGGTAAATATATGAGAGCCTAACAGCTCACAGGAGAGTGTACAAACTCATGTGCTGGATGTGGGTGCCACACCTTCTGAGACAAGAAGCACTTCCCATGAGGAGCTTCCAGGTAGCCTCTGTTATATGAGCAGCTGAATACTATTTCATAGTAAAACAATTCAAATGAATGTTAATTCTGTTTACATGTCTTTTTTTTTTGGTGGGTGATTGAAGATTGCTACAGTTATAAGCTTAGTTTGGAGTTGTCATCCAAGTTCTTGTTGGAATTAGAGTTAATGCACATATAAAGGAGTAAATGTATTACCCCCTGTATTACTGTTAAGTGTGATGATCCTGCCCTTACCTCTTGCTTAACGTCTTCCAAGACTGTCAGGACTCCAGCAACGTATGCCTCCTGCAGATGGCTTGTTGTTTGTCTTTTCGTCTTTTCCGGGTTAGGGATCGCCACAGAGGAACTCCGGTCCGCTAATGATTGGCAATAGATTTTTATGGTGCTGAGTTGCCAGCCCAATGCGTGGCTTCAATATGCCTCCTGCAGATGGTAAGCCACATAAATGTATGTCAGTACTGCAGATCTATTTAAAGAAATAGCGTAATGTCTCATCTTAGGCCTGTAGTGTGTATGGCTGTACTGTCTGTAATAGTGGCAGCACTGTTAGTTTGCTAGCATGTATTGCACCATAGCAGTACAGGTATTGATGTGTTCCTGTGTTTTTTTTCTTTTTATCACAGGCAATCATGGCAATGGGAGTGTGGGCCCTGTGCCATCTGATGCCAGTGTCTCAGCAGACTCTGATGAAGATGGTGGCCAAACTGAGGCACATTTGGGGGGGTGCATACATTGAATATGATACAGAAATTTAAAAATAGCCATCTCCTGGAATTTCCATTGGACACAGCCAGTATGTCTATGCCTTCCCAATCCACTGAGCTCACAGATATTGGGCAGGTGGAACAGGAGGACATTGATCAAGGAAGTGTGGCTACAGTGGCTTTAGTGCCTGTTGAATCTCTCCATATCCAAAGTGTGGTGGAGGTACCACACAGGATGATTGGTAGGGGTGCTCAAAGGGAGCCTGCTATCCCTCATGCACCTGGTTCAGGTGTCACTTCCTGTGCCAACAATGGATGCTTAGGGCCACCATTTGGCACAGGCATGTTTCCATGGGTGCTTCACACAAATGATCAGGGTTGTGGATGTGGGACAGTCTGACATGCATGACTGCCTCGACCATGTTGCTGACATATGTAGCTCTCAACCAATCAGGGACAGATCTCCGCAAAATTAGGGACAAATCCAGAAATAATCAAGGACAATAAGAGACACTTTTAAAATATCAGTGTTATTAACTTGAAAGACTGACAGAACAAGAGAATGTAAATTAATATAATTTTTTTGAAGTAAAAGAAGTCTATAACTGTAATTATTATCATTATTTATTAAGTATATTTCACCACCTTTTCTCCAAAGGTCATCAGTTTTAGGAGGGATTAAGAGGGACAGAGCTACAATTTAAGTCAAAATCAGGGATGTCCATGAAAATCAGGGACAGTTGAGTGATAATTGCATGTTGGAATGAGGGGTCTCTGTGATGGACTGAGGGGTGTCTCATGAAATGAGCAGTGTTTGTGATGGATCTTCTGCTGGGAGGGAATGGCATCCTTATGGGCGTAGGTCAGCCACACCATGTGCTGTCAGCCAATGTGGCCATTCCAGGTCATGCTCCCAGATTGGCAGTACTTCCTCTGCTCCATCAGTGAGCATACTGTCCACACCCAGACATGGCAGGTAATGGGGTCATGGTCCTGGGTGTCCCCATGAAGGGAGCTCATCCAGCAGACATTGGTCACATTCAGGTAGCAGCACAGCATCTGACCGTGGGCATGGACATGCCTGTGGAACTCCTGGCAATGCCAGTTCTTGTGGTTGAGGATGACAGTGATGAACTGCTACCACTATCATGCATTGCTCACACCTGTTCTATAGACCAAGATACAGAGCTAACACAGAGCTTGGCTGTTTTCATGCAGACACTGACACACCAATTTCACCTACAGGATCTGTATAGACACACACCTACCCACACACCCACAACAGTTACTCAGTTAGTATCACTGGCTATTGCTTGTTTTATCCCAATGTCTGCCTTCTTCTCCTTCTTACTTATACACACTCACCGACCTTTGTGTTAACCTACTTCCTGCCCCCCCCCCACACACACACACAAAACACCCTGTGCAAGTGATGATAACTGTGCCATATCCCTGTTTTCTATCTTTTGGATTCACTGATACAAAAGCTGTGTCTGAAGCTCAGGGTGCATAGCTAACTTAGTGCTTAGTATATCTGCATTTGTGTTGTTGAACTGGTCCTTGTACCCTTGAGTTATACTGGCATTGGCAAGTTATACAGTTGATAGCATCATAATTTCATAAGTTTGTAGTGAATGCTTTTGTAAGGGTTGTGAATTCAGAAACTGCAATGTGTATCATTGCT
Organism: Protopterus annectens; assembly: GCF_019279795.1. Classification (NCBI taxonomy): domain Eukaryota; kingdom Metazoa; phylum Chordata; order Ceratodontiformes; family Protopteridae; genus Protopterus; species Protopterus annectens. Next base: position 1,929,295,527 of record NC_056729.1, on the reverse strand, counting down.
TTCCATCTTTTCTCTTTAATGATTTTCCATGACAAATGTATGGGGGCACATCATAAGTCACGTCATCAAAATCAGATCTTAGGATTGTATAACAGCACTGTATTCAAATGTCATCAGAGCAGTAATAAAGTATAATGCTCTCTTTAGCACATTCCTCACCAGACACACACATCAGCTGGAGAGACCACAGGGCTTTCCTATCAAGATAACACAGGGACTACAAATTATGCCATGATGTATGTGGATAGATTAAAAGACATGTCACTGTAATCTGTCTGGTAAAGGATGAGGTGATGTCTGGCTGATCTCCAGGCCAGTGTCTGACACTGGTCTGGTGGAATGACTGCATATCTAATAATCTGATATAGCTGATGACATCATCATTGTCTGTTGAGAATATGGTAATAGTGTCCCACATGCTGCTTTAAAAGGCTGTCTATAATGCCAGGTAAGAGCTCACACACACAAACACACACACACACACACACACACACACACACACACACACACACACACACACACACACACACACACACACACATGCTTGACTGCAGTGAGAATAGATCCCCTACCTATTTAAGTACACAGACTACAGAACATACTACGTAACACAAGCACCGTGGCAAAAGTTTGACTTTTGCAAGACTGCTGCTGAACTTCTAGTAGATGACATCAGTAGCCCATGTGTGAGACAAGATGTTGGCAGGCCTGCATAGGTTCATAGCTTCATAGGTTCATATGAAGCTGTGACCATAATTGCCCTAGGTTCATAGGTTCTTTCATAGGAGGTTACTAGGCTATTCACCTTAGGGCCTTTTCAAGCCTAGCAAAGCAGTGCCAGTGTTCCCTTATACACCAAGATATGTAGTCAATATTTGCAAATCCATGATCAGCAGCGGTTGCCCCTGTCTAAGAGTGTCATAGGTGAAAGTCCTAGGGTAAATTTACGATTGCCCATTCAATTATCCAAGTTAAGCCTAAACAAGGTCATTGAGGAGCTCTGTTTTCTGTGAATTGGGTGTTTGTTTTATAGGAGTGGCAATCTCTGGGACAAATATCTGTCTCTCCAGCATGTCCTGTTGGTGTCGAAGGCTAGGTTAAGGTCCTTACAGTAAGTGTGTCTTGTTCCATTAGATTTATGGAAGTGTAGAATTTCCATTAAAGCAGGCTTTGAGAGTAAACTGTTGGCCAGGCACAAGCTGCTTCTCAGCAGTCTATACGATACAGAGTACAGTGACGGGGCATGTCATAACCTTACTTATGAGGTGTGCAATGTAAAAGAACTACCTTACCACTGTGGACACATGATGATCAAAGTTGAGGTCAGCAGTCTAGATGATACAGAGTACAGTGACAGGGCATGCTATGCCCTTACTTATGAGGTATGTAATGTAAAAGATCTACCTTACCACTGTGGACACATGATGATCAAAGTTGAGGTCGCTATTAACCTGCATTCCAAAATCTCTCATTGGTTTGGAAAATAAGGGAGTATTATTAATATTGTAATTTGCAGGGACTTCTTTGCTGAATGGGATAATAGTGCATTTTTTAGGGTTATCTTTAAGTGTGTGGCTTAAGCAGCAATCATTTATGTATGTCAGTCCATTTTGCAGTATGTTGACATCATTTGGGTATTCAATGATTGCACACAGTTTACAGTCATCAGCAAAGTTGGTGAGACACAGGCCATCTGTTATCACCTGAATTTCTGAGAAATACACTCCAAACAGTAGGAGGTCCAGCAGAGACCCTTGTGGAACACCACTGGTAACAGGTCTGCTGGTAGAGGTGGAATCTCTAACTATGACTGTATGCATTCTGTGGGTAAGACAGTTGCCTACCCATCTAATGACATATGGGTTAATCCTGAGCTGGGGTATTTTCTCAATGATGCCTGAGTGGGGAATTGTGTCAAAGCCCTTGGCCAAGTTGAAATAGGCAGTATGTACTGATTTGCCTTCATCCAAGCCTTTGGTGACACTCTTGAAGAATTTCACTAGGGTTAACAGGCACGATCTGCGCTTAACAAAGACAAACTATCTCAGCTCCAGAGTTTGAAGGTCACCAATGTCCTTGTTGATAAGGTCCAAGATGGTTTCTCCATGGCCTTACAGACAAGGGTGGTCAGACTTATGTGTCTATAGCTCCCCAGGTCAGTTGAGGGACCCCTTCTGTACAAGGGGATTACTTTTGCTGTTTTCCATTTTTATCAGGACAAAGCCACTACTTAGACTGTGGTTGAAGAGAGTACCCAATGGTTCTGTTAACTCTCTTACACTATTTAGTAAGTAGTCTGGTATGTTATCCTGTCCCATAGAGGCTGTGTTTTTGTACTTGGCTAGTGCAGTTATGACCTGTTCTTTGCAGATTATAGGTAGAGAGCTGGTGACAGGTATGCTTTAGTATATGATTGGTGGAGACAGGGTTGTGAAATGTTTGCCAGACTTGTCTGCTAACAGGTTGGCAATGACCTCAGGTTCAGTATGAGTGGTAACGTCTACTATGAATTCAGTCCAAAGGTGGACCTTCCCTTTTATATTAAGGACATAGCTAAAGAATACATCCATAAACCTTATCTTAGGCCTTCCTCTTTTCATGTTACCTGGTAGCTTCACCCTTAGCATCTTTTTCCCACTATACTCTGCATCCCTCCTCAGCACATGTCCAAACCAATGTAATCTTGCCCCTCTGGCTTTCTCTCCAAACCTTCCAACTTGGGCTGATCCTCTAATATACTTATTCCTAATCCTGTCCACCCTTGTCACACCCAGTGCAAATCTTAACATCTTTAACTCTGCCACATCCAGCTCTAACTCCTGCCTTTTTGCCAATGCCACTGTCTCCTACCCATATAACATAGCTGGTCTCACTACCCTCTTGTAGACCTTCCCTTTCACTCTTACTGGTACTCATCTGTCACAAATCACTCCTGACACTTTTCTCCACCCACTCCATCCTGCCTGTACTCTCTTCTTCACCTCTCTTCCACACTCACCATTACTCTGAACTGTTGAGCCCAAATATTTAAACTCATCCACCTTCACCACCTCTAATCCCTGCATTCTCACCATTCCTCTGTCCTCCCTCTCATTCATATATTCTGTCTTAGCCCTGCTGACCTTCATTCCTCTTCTCTCTAGAGCATATCTCCACCTCTCCAGGGTCTCCTCCACCTGTTCCCTACTCTCACTACAAATCACAATGTCACCTGCAAACATCATAGTCCTTGGGGACTCCTGTCTGATCTCGTCTGTCAACCTGTCCATCACCATTGCAAATAAGAAAGGGATCAGAGCTGATCCTTGATGTAATCCCACCTCGACCTTAAACGCATCCGTCACTCCCAACGCAGACCTCACCACTGTCACACTACCCGCGTACATATCCAGTCTTGAGGTGTATTGGTCTTTTATGAAGATGGATGCACCTCCTAGTTTGGTACTTTCATGTTAGTTTTGTGGCCTGAACATGTGGAAGGCATTATAGCCTTTCATGGCTGGAGTCCTCTCTGTGGCCCCAAACCACGTATCTGTGACCACACAAACATCAGCATGTTCCCAAGTAGGTGTTGCCTCCATTCAGTGCAGTTTCTGATTTAGATTCCTAACATTAAGCAGCATAAGCATCAGTTTGTCTTTCGAGGATATGTATATGTCAGGGATTTTGTTCTTATGACATTGCCTAGAAAAGCCAGTATGGGCGAGTCAAGTAGTTTGGCAGTAACTGAAAGGAAATAAATGACAGATGAACATCATCCTTGGCAAAGCAAAGTGGTCTGTCGACTATCTCATCCCAGTCTGAGAAAGGGTCTATATTAGAACATCAAACTTTCAGAACTTTGAATGTTCTAATATCAACCCCTATTCAGCGAAAGCTGAAAATAGCAAAGTTACAGAAAATCAAATTCATTCCTAAGGAAAGAATTCAGTTGTCCGTTCCTGTCGCTTCGCTATTTTCAGCACTGTGGTGGAAAGTTATGGGTCAGGTTCAGGTAAGTGTGCGATTGTGTGGATGTGAGGGTTAGGGTAGGTTAGGTGAATTAGGGTTAGGGCGCGGGTCAGGTGTGTGCGCGAATGTGTGGACATGATGGTTAGGGCGGGATAGGTGAGTTAGGGTTAGGGCACGGGTGAGATGTGTGTGCGATAGTGACGGACCTTAGGGTTAGGGTTTGGGTTAAGGTAAGTGGGTAGATAGTGGTGTATGTACAGTTTATTGTAGGGTTAGATGTAAGAGTTTAGGTGTATGTGTGTGGATTGCTGTTTGTTTGGCATGTTTGTGTTGTGTGTATGTATTTTTGGAACAACATTTTTTTTCCCTAGGAAAAAATTCACTGTTGTAAATCTTCGATGTTTTCAGCTTTCGCTGAATAGGGGTCGATATTAGAACATTTGAAGTTCTGAAACTTCAATGTTCTAATATAGACCCTCCGAGAAATACTGGATCCCCCTGGACTGACACCAGTAGCTAACCCAATTGTTGAAGTTGATCATTTTTTTTGTTTGTGTTGAGCCATCATCCTTGGTGAAGGTAGAATGCTGCTTAGGGCTACCAACATACCTGTCTGGGACACATAATCTGACAGCTCAGTCATATATCTTTCCATATAGTCCAGTGAAGTATATCTGAAGTCATTTACTCTAACATGGTGTATGACAGAAGTACAGCTATGCTTCCTCTTGAGCGACTTGAGTGTGTGCAGATCTTGATACCTGACAGGCAGCTGACCATGACTTTCTCCTTGTACAACCTGGTGAGGGGGGCATCAATGTGTCTGACTATGGATTCACTTTGTCATTGGTTTTCAGATGTTTTGCCTTAAGGGCTTAATGGCTGACACATGGATATGTGTGTTTTTATGTGTAGTGGGTTCTGCTGATACTGTAATGTGTGCAGAAGGTTTGCATTTGGGAGATCTCTGCTCTTTTGGTAAGCTTCTAATGAGTACCTCTGCATATGTCGGGTTATGTGTTGTGCACTTGATTTTTGAGAAGGCAAAGTGTGTGTGCTGACAACCTATTTGATATCTGTTTTGTTGTCACCTGAGAGACAGAGCATTTATTCTAGATTCATTGCATAGTTGCATCTGTCACATATTGTAAGTTTAAGTTTTAGGAGTACATGGTTATCAGTATACATGAGGCAATCAAAGCCTAGGTGTGTAAAAACACAAGTAACCTTATTAAGCATATTTAGCTGGTCAATGGTCATTGTTAGAAGAGTGATTTTGTGAGCTACAACAACTGGGCATGTCTATGAGGAGCATAGATGCAACCCTAGAGGTGACTTGATAGTCGCTCAACCAATAGTGCAGGTTGAGCTTGAACAGGGGGATTGAGGAGTACTGCTTCACACACAGTGGGAGCCTATTACAGAGGAATGTGAATCCTTGTTGGATATATCTGTCTCCCTAGCATGTTCTGTGTATGACACAAGCTAGGTTGAGAATCCTGGGGCAAATTATAATTGTCCTAGTTGAATTTCAGATGTCCATCATTTCCAGAAGGGCAGGGTCTAAGACTGTCCTGCAGGGCAGACATAGGTCACCACTCAGTAGCTTGCATGACACCAAATACAGTGACAGGTATGTCAGGCTTTCTATGTATGTCATGTTTGTAGGCCTTGGAGTCTTCCAGGCACAGCCCCTGTGTTCCCTACAGTTGCTGCAGGTGTGTGGTGAGCTACAGAGAGATGTGAGCATTGTACTCCATTACTGGTGTGATAAAGGTAGAGTACAGCAGAGGTATGACGACCCTGGTCTTGGATGTGATGTCCATATGTATGATGTGCAAAATGCAAAATATGTGTCTCACCACTATGGATGCATGTTGATGAAAGTGTAGATTGCTATGAACATATGCTCACATGTCTCACAACACTGTGTTTGAGCTGAGAAGGGTGCTGTGTATATAATAATTAGTAGGGGTACTTCAGTGCCAAAGGGAATGAGGCATTATTTGCTGTGTGGTTCAGTTTGTGAGTTTGGCACCAATCATTTGTCTCTGTCAGCCCCTTTTGTAATATGTTACCATCATTGGGAGAATCTATATGAGTGTGTCCAATTAAAAGTAATCTGCAAACATGGTAAACTACATGCCACCTACCATTGTCTGTTCTTCAAGGAAGTACTTACCACACAGTTGAGGGCCCAGCTCAGATCCTTGAGTATTCCATTAAGTGGCTATTTGGGGGGTGCAAGCATCAACTTGGAGAGTGTGCATCCTCTTGGTGAACCAGTTGGCTATCCAGCTTGTACTGTATGGCTTAATTCCTAAATAGGAAATTTTCACTATGGCACATGAATGGGGGATATTGTCAAAGGCCTTGGATAACTGAATATAGGTGGCATATTCTGTCATCCAGGTATTTGGGGTCAATATCGAAGAAGTCAATGATGTTCAATAGGCAAGATCAATCCTTCACATATATAATGTGGGTTGGAACAAGTTTGTTGAAGGTCACCTGTGTCTGTGGATAAGGTCCACACAGATCCCTTCCCTAACCTTGCAGATAAGGCTTGTTAGGCTTATGGATCAATACTTGTAGTTCTCCATGTTACCACATTCATGTGCATTGCATCTGACACATTTGATATTACTTTCTGCAGTGTAGGTGATATATGTGTGGAAAAAGTACTGAGACACTATGGTTGCAATGTTGGGGGGGGGGGTTAGGCAACACATGGCTGTATTGTAAATATGTGACATAGTGTGAGATAGGGCCTTCATTGTTTAATATGTCCACATGTAATGTCATGTCATACACAAGAAATGCCAATAAACAGCAGTAATGCTTAATAACATATCGTTTTCCATTGCACAACAATTAGCAAAGTGTATATGTATGCGAGATATACCTGTTTGCTCATCCATCCTATTTTCTGAAGGAGCACTGGAGTGAGATCTGAATTCCAGACCTATGTAGATATAGCTCACGTGTACTAACATTTTCTACTGTGTATGTCATAGATTGCTTTTCCTTATTTCATCTATTTCTCCTTTTTTTGCCAGTCATTGCACAATGTGGCGTTTAGCGCAAATGGCTTTAGCTTTGCTTGTCTTGTATGCATGAAGTACAGCAGTGCACAAAGTAGACTACCTATAAAGCAGACAGGATCCAGCCTGCCAAAAATAGAAACTAGATGCATTCAGTTAATACTATTGGCCAGCACGCAAACTCAGTAAGCAACATTGCACTGTGGCTAACAGGGAGGACTTAACAACAAATAGTAAGATAGGGAATATCATGTAACTAATCCTGCAGCAGTAGGTGTAAGCGTAAGGTTGAAGTCCAGAAGGTCCTGGATTCTAGTACAGGCTGCACAACATTTGTTTTACTGTTGTAACATTACAGTTTATAACCATGAACTGCAACATAGACGAGCATTTTCTCAACCTTCTTGTGGTAACAAGTGTAAGTGTAGGACTATCATACACATGGTCCTGGGTTCAAATATTGCATATTCCATACATTTTAATGTTGTTCCACTTCCCATTATAGACACTTTCACTTATAACACTTGAGATATAGTGTAGCTGATATTAATATTTATATGTGTGAGAGATGAAACACTAATATTGTATCAGATATTTGCTTATTTATTGATATATGTCTTGCCCATTAATTATAAAATGTATGACTGTGGGTATACTGCATACTATGTTCCTGTAAGGATATTTGTGCTATATGGAGTGGCATGGCCTTCACATTTGAGTAACACACTTACACAACTGTCTGTACATCAAATAATCTTGAAATTGCATTGCTTGCCACTGTTGTGCATCACTTACCATTGCACAAACATGTGCCCGGCAGTACATACCTCCAAACACCCGGTTTGCATGACGGTAAGTGATGTGCAACATATTCAAACAGTGTGCACACTGCCAGCAAATGTGATAACTGGAAAATGGCAAAAAAACATCAGTATACACTGCTCTTTATCTGTTGTAGACATGGCAGATGCTTGTGGAGAGGGTTTGAGATTTAGGGCTGAGAGATGAGGGTGTCCAGGAGTCCAAGATTTTTGTTGGACCCCTAGTGAAACAACACAGTACTGGGCTGTTGCAGGGGGACTATTCTGGGAACCAGAGTAAGACAGAGGCTTGTGATAGTTCGGCCTGGGCTGTGACAAATGCCACTGGTATCCTTCACTTTGGTGAACAGTGAAGGGTTCACCACAGTGACCTCCGGATGAGGAAGAGGGGTACCCTTGATGCTTGGATCAAAGAATTTACGATGGAGAACATCCCACATATGTGTAAGTATCAACTAGATAGAGTACTTGTAAGTCTTAAAATCTGAATATAGGCAAGACTGGTATTCGTAATGGTATTTTGTTCTGTTCTGTTTTTTCCACAGCTGAGACAGACAGGGAGTTCAATAGTAGGATGCATGGCGCTAGATTGGCGTGGATGAGGGAGGCATGTGGTATATATGCAAAGGAAGAGTACTGTTATTGTACCCTTAAAAGTTAAAGATATCTCGCTTGGTATTTTCTGCAGTTGTATCAAACTGAGCATGCATATCTCAACTGTAAAAGCAAGTAAGCATGCATTAGTCTGTAGTACAAACAAATATAACTTGTTTTGTATTTTATACAGTTGTATCAAACTAAACATGCATATTCCAACTGTAAAAGGAAGTATGCATGCATTTGTCTGTAGTATAAACTAAGAGTGCAATATTATACTTTATTCAGAGGTGGTGTGTTCAAATATCACAATTGCCAACTATACAATAACTGTTAATTCTTCAGTTATGTCTAACTTAAAGGTTTAAAGTAAAAGCTCTATACCAGTGGCACACATGCCCTGTTTTAAAATGTAATCTGGATAACTGAAACACACATACATGCAATATATACACATGCAAAGGATTACTTGCTGCAATCTGTAGTGTGCATCTGTTAGGAGCTACTAGTCTTAAAAATAATAAGTTATCTGTTAAGGGGTGGTAGTCTTAAGAATAAGGTTTAAGATAATATAGGGATATAATTGTATTAATGCATTGTATGTTACATATGACGGTACTAATCTTATCTTTTTTTTTTCTCTCATCCCAAACCTTATCTCTTTTTATTTATTTTTTTGCTGTTGTATTATTTTATTATGTGTTGTCAAAATGTGTTCATATCACCCATGTGTACCACATCACAAAATGCTCCACAACACAGCAGGGTAGGCCTGCCCCAGAGGATCCACCTGCCCTCACTCCACCGGTCTTGGCACCATTGCCCACATGTCTGGAAGCCAACCTGTCAGCACCACCTATACTGCTCCTGCACTACCATCTCCCTCAGGTAGTTCTGCCCTGGAGGATAGACCAGCAGTTCCCTCTGAAAGCAGTGGCAGGGGTGGTTAGTTTATCACCTGCTCTGAACTGTCAGGGGTGGTGCATAGGGTTGTGAGCCCTATTGTTGGTGCACACCTATGATGGTTGTAGCGGCTGCTCTCCCTCATTTTATGTAGGACCCAGAGGAGGAGAAGCAGACATCTAGCAATCCAACTAGTGGCAGAGTGAGGTGACAGTGATGACAGCCCTGTGGGTGAGGACTCAATTCTCACTGTCAGCCAGCTTGATGTCCATGGGTCCTGGATGTCCCCACCATCACCCCATCCATGGTGACCACCGTCCTCTTGTATTCATCACAGTCCCTGTGAGTTTGTCTTGTTTGTCTCATCTGTGTGAAATTGCTTTCTCACATACCCAACTTATCAGACTCAACATACTAATGTCTCTTCTCCAAGATTCCTGTCTTTCTCTCAAAAAAATAAAAAATGGGCATCTGCCCCACAATAAAAAAAAAAAAAACATCCCATACATAGCTCTCCATTTCACACACATCTTTTTAACACACTTGTTTCAGTCCAATTCGTTATGCAACATGACTGTGTTGTGGTCACCCCTATATCTGAGGAGAAAGTTCAAATTTAGCTAATATTCTGCATATATTATCAGTCATTACTGTTGAGTAAGTGGATAGTTATGGTTCTTTCCTACTTCCCTCCTGCACATTCCTGTATTGCCTTCCATTTGTTCTTTCCTCTGCTTGCTCCTCATTTCACCACTGTCCTATCTTCCCAGTTTTCTTTTCTTTAATGCATTTTTTTACAATGGTGCACATTCTGCACCAACATACACCAACTGTAATACTAAAAAGTGTTAGATACAGCTGTATTCAAGCCCGGGACCATCTGGCCCCAAAAAGAAACATATCCTTACATGAAATGCATTAACACCTGCTGCCACAGAGTCAGTTAAATAGCAGGTTTATTCTACAGACCCAGTGTTAACTATCAGACTTTTCAATGCTGGAGAAGTAATGGATGCCTTCACTTTTTGCTTCCATGTTTGCATGGAGGTGTGCATTGCACACCAATGATGAGTTGCGGCAAAACCTGCTATTACCCCTGCACAATGCCACTTAACCTAGCTGCACTATGCAAACATACAGCAATATATCTCATGTAAACAATACATGTCATTGCATTATCACTCTGTAGTGAAAAGTATTTTAAAGTATTAAATACACCTGTATTTGAACGCAGTACCATATGGCCCCAAGAAAGGAATGTAGCATTGCATTAACACGAGCTGAAACAGAGTCAGTTAAGCAACAACTGTATTTCCTAGACTCTATAATAATTATCAAAATTTATCAATGCAGTTGGTCTCTCCCATGCGTATACACTTTGCTAACCATTGTGCAAATCCAATGCTCACCGTGCTATGGAAATGTACAGTATATATTATTCTGTATTTCTACTGTTTACTGTCCATTTCCCTTGTATGACATGAAATTACATATAAAAACTTTGCAAACAACGGGCTCTATCTAATTTATTTATTTAATTAACACTGGTTTACCAGGACGTCCGACTAGGACAGAGCCTATTTTCAGCAGAGGCCCAGGGAAAAACTCTCCAGACACAGCTTTGTAACATGGGAGGAAACCTGAGCACCCAGAGGAAACCCACATGAATGCAGGGATGACATGCAGACTCCACACAGAAGGCACCCCAACCAAGAATCGAACCAGAGGACCTCTTGCTGTGAGGTGACAATGCTAACAGCTACACCACTGCACAGTGTATGCCATATATTTAAAACAAATCCATGTATTAGCACCGTCTCAGTACTTTTTCCACATATATATCAACTACACTATAAAATGTAATATCAAATGTTCTTTGGTATGGAATGCAAATCAATCTGGTAACATGCAGAACTACAGCTATTGACTCATATGCCTAAAAAGACTTATCTGCAAAGCTACTGCAAGAATCAGCATGGACCATATCAACATGGATAGAGCTGATCTTCATCACACTTGACCCTTGCTGCCTTAATTTTGCCAGAGGTAGAGCTTGCTTAATGACCCTTGTGGACTTCTTGGATACTGACCCCAAAGACCTGGATGAGGGATAACAGGACATACCACATATGTAGAATTATCCAAGGGCTTTGACACTATCCCACAAACATGCCTCATACTGAAGATCTCCCATCTGTGAATTAGGGCACACAGCACTAGATGGATAGCCAACTGGCTCAATGACAGAATGCTCACTGTCAAAGTTGGGGACTGCACTTCCACCACTAGCACACTCACCAGTGGAATATCACAAAGATCTTTGATGAGCCCTCAAATGTTTGAGAAATACTTCCCTGAAGCACAGACAACAGTACATGGCATGTAGTTTACCAAGTTTGCAAATGATTTTTAACCAGATGCACTCTTCTAGCATCCCCCAGTGATGGTAACATATTACAGTAGAGGCTGATACAGACCGATGATTTGTGACAAACTCAAGGACTGAACGTTAAGCATACAATGACTTTGTTACCTTTGTCAAGGAAGTACCCTTGCTAACTATGATATACATAGCACCCGCTAAGGTCAAACACAGTATTGTGAGACTTGAGAACACATACTAATATCAATCTACACTTTCATCACTATGTACCCTTAGTGGTGACACACATGCATTGCACACACCATACATATGGACATCACATCCAAGACCAGGGTAGTCATACGTCTGCTGTACTCTACCCTTATCACACTAATAATTGAGTACAATGCTCACATCTCTCTATAGCTCACCAGACACCTGCAGCAATTAAAGAGAACATAGGGTTAGGGCTGGGAGACTCCCAGGCCTACAAACATGACATACATGGAAAGACTGACATGCCTGTCACTGTACTCAGTATCATGCACACTACTAAGAGGTGACCTATGGCTGCCCTGCAGGGCAGTCTCAGACCCTGCCCTTCTGGAAATGATGTACATTTGCAGTTCAAATGTGGCAACTATAATTTTCACCAGGGTTCTCAACCTAGCCTGTGACATAAGCTGAACATGCTGGGGAGACAGACATATCCCACAATGATTCACACTTCCCTATAATAGGCCCCCACTGTTTGTGAAGTAGAGCTCCTCAATGACCTGTTCAAGGGCAAACTTAACTACTGATTGGATGATTGTAAAGTCATCTCTGGGCTGGCACCTATGTCCCACATGGAGATGGCCAGTTGGTGATGCTCACAGACACTCTCTGCTAAAAATGACCATGCAACTATCCTCAATAAGGGTACTTGGGTTTTTACACAGATACAGTTCTAAACACCCTAGTGCTATTAGGCTAGTAGCCTCATTTGAACCTATGAAGCTATGTGCCTAGGCAGGCTTCACAACATCTTGTCTCCCACATGGCCTGCTGATGTCATCTACTGTAAGTTCATCAGCACTCTTTTATAAATCTGACTTCTGCTGTGGCGTATGTGTAAAGTACTTTGTTTTATCATCTGTGTACCTTAGATAGGTAGTGGTTCTATTTTCACTGCAGTCAGCTGTGTGTATGTGTCTAGACAGCAGAGCAGCTGTGTGTACCCTACAGTTACTTCCCAATTAAATGGATTACCAGTATTTTGATATTTGCTCATGCCTACACATCCATTAAATACAGGCCTCCCAACCTCTTGTCTCCCACATGGCCTACTGATGTAATCTACTGTAAGTTCATCTGCACTCTTGCATCGATCAGACTTGTGCCATGGCACTTGCATTAAGTGCTGTGTTTTGTAGTTTGTGTCCTTAGATAAGTAGGGGTTCTATTCTCACTCCACTCAATTGCGTGTGTGTGTGTGGTCATTTGCTTGACATCATAGAGAACATTTTGCACAAGCATGTGGGGCACTGTCATCTTCTCCTCAACAGACACTGATGATGTAATCAGCTGTATCACATTTTTGTATATACAGTATTCACACCAAGTCAAGGTCAGAGACTGGTCAGGGGGCCAGGCAGAAGTGACCTCATTGTATAGAGTAAAGTTTACAGTGAAATGGCTTTTAATCTATGCACATACATCATGGCATGGTGCGTAGGGCCTGTGTTACTTTGTTGAGAAAGCCCTGTGGTTTCTCCAGCTGCTACACATAAAAATGCAAATTATACTCTATTAGTGCTGTAATAAGGTTTGACTACAGGGCTGTCATACATCATACAGTCCTAACATCTCAATACGATGGGATGTGCTATGATGTGCACAACAAAAGCTTTCAATGGCAGTGTGGACAGTTGGTACTCATATTTCAAATTGGCTATCTAAATGTGTCTCCAGTGCTTGCATCACTGGGTTTCTGAAAGTTGTCAATGCTGTGATTAACATGGAATTCCACTTTTCAAATGGACAACATTACAAACACACATTTCTGTATTTTTTATACATCACATACTGTTGTCACTAATCAGTTGTGTGTGTTAGCTCCTCCTGTACTATGTTATCACCATTGGGTGGAATCATGAATGCACACAATATGCAGGAATCAGCAAACTTGTCAAGCCAAAGGCCTTATACCTTAGGCTGAACTGTCAAGAAATACAGTTCAAACAGTGAAGGGCCAAGCACAGATCCCTTGGGTTTGCCAGTGGTGACAGCTGTACTAGCACAGGTTGATTCACCAACTTTCACCTGATGTGTTCTGTCAGTGAGACAATTGTTTACTCAGCAACTGATGTAAGATTTCATCCCAAGCTTGGAGGTTTCCTCAATGATATATGTGTGTGTGATTGTGCCAGAAGCCTAGGCCACATCACAGTAGGCAGTATGCACTGTCTTGCCTTCCTCCAGGCCTATCCAAATTACCAATCATCTATGAAATGACCCAGCACATACACCTTTGTGATAAAGTTGGATACACAGTTAAATACAACCTCTACATGGCCTGTATACAAGGTTGTGCATCAGCATGCATCCACCTGAGCTGTGGGGATAGCACTTGATGCGTACATGTACAGGGACATCCTGACTCTCCTCGACTGTGAGATAGACCAACATGTCATCATGAACCCCTTCTACATGTACAGTAGTAATATTCCAGGTGTATGCAACAGACCTATGTGAGTTGTTATTGCTACATCAGGTCCGTCACATCTAATAGATGTCCTCAAAGAGATCATCAAGGGCATGCATGATGACAACAGTATTATCTTGTGGAACTTGACCAGGTCAAGGCATTTGACAAAATCCACACTGAGGTATTCAATCAGCACTGTCATATGTAGCCAGGAACAGCTACATCATGAAATGGGTAGGCTAGTGTATGACATACAGTATGTGGCATCTCAGTATGTTGAAATGTGTAACATGACATATATCTCAGGTCCAGTGATCAGTCTGGTACATCAGCTGTGTCTGCTAGGCCCTGTCCTGCCAATTAGTTAAGTGATGGACATCACAGATGACATACACATGCTGTGTCCTAGCAGCTGCCTGAAGGACTACAACTTGTGTGCAATCATTGACTCCAACTGGGATATTAGTATAATACAGACAGTATCAACACAAACCAGACACTGCTGCCACAGCCATGACAACACCTGCATTGATGAGACACATGGAGAAATTTGTTGAATCAAGGAAAAAGACACTCCACCCAAGTATAATGTAGACATCATACCCTATAATCAGACCAATAGGTATGTGACCTGTGTCCTGGGGTAGAGGGTAAGTGGTACATCCACTAGCATGTGGCCACAGTGCTAACTACTCCTTTGAATGTAACAGAACTACTGGGTATGTGAAGGACATGCACATCAGAGGCCATAATAACTTCATGGTTCCCAGCCTTTATCAAACCGAAAACTGTGTACAATGCACCCTTCGTCATGTACCTCCCTACACATCTTCCAGTGATGCGTAACTGAAGTGTACCACCTTTGTCACAGTGTGCTGTCACACAGCTTATTGACTACACCTAGGTATTCTGTCTGGGGAACATACATGGCTGTCTGATGTTGTGGAACACCAGTAGATTCATAGGTGTTTACTAGGCTAACAACTACAAGGGCATTTTTAAGCCTAGCCATGCATCCCAAATCTATGACAAATTCTGATAACCTTGATAAGTATAAGTAGAGGTTTGGGAGATGAAACATTTACAAGTAGGGGCCGGGGAGATGAACCATGTACAGGCTGCCTGTGTCCATTAGAGACATAGGTGCCAAACCAGGGATGAATTTCCGGTTCCCCATCCAATTGACTAAGCTATACTTGAATTGGGGTTAGGACTGTACTTCACATGTAGGGGGTGCTTGTTCCAGAGACGTGGTAGTTTCTGCGATACATACCTGTCTCTTTAACAGGTACTATTTATATCACAGGCATGTGTTAACTGTTTAGAATGGGTAATTCTGGTGCTGTTTATTTTGTGCATGTGCAGAAGGTCCATCAGAGTGGGATCTGAAATTGCCCTGTATGCCAGGTGTAGATGTCCCTTCAAAAGCCTGTAGGAGACATAATACAGGGATAGGGCCTTGAGGCAGTCTGCATAGGACATTTTACATATGCCCTGTATTCTTTTAGTAAGGAACCCCTGTAGACATTCCAATTGTTGGATATGCCTGGTTAAGTACATACAAAAGGCAACATTGTGCTCCATGATAAGTCTGATGAATGCAAAATATAGTGGAATAATGACTTCCTTGGACTTAGTTGCCATACCTTTGTTTACAAGTTGCATACCAGAATGATTTCCTCAGTACTGTGAACATGTGATGGTCGAAGGGCTAGATTACTATCTATCTGTGTCACTAACTCCCTGACTGCTGGGTCAGCTCTAAGGGGTGTGTTGTTTGTCAGTATGATAGTTAACAGTGGTGGATGACTTCCTGAAGGATATTATTATGCATGTTTTGGCATTTAGTTTTAGTCCATGGCTCTGACACCAGTTGCTTGTCTGTGTCAGCCCATCCTGGACAACACTTGTGTCAGTGTGGGATTCAATGACAGTTCCTAATTTGCAATCATCTGCAAGTTTAATCATCCAGAGACTATTGACATTGGCCTTGACTTCAGAGAAGTAAATGCCAAAACTAGGTGGTCCAGGGACTGATCAACGAGGGGCTCTATTTGTGACTAGCCTCTTTGTAGAGGTGGACTTCCCAATTCTAACTTCCTAGGTCCTGTCTATGAGCCAGCTGGCTATCCACCAGGTGACATACAAGTTTGTACCTAACCTATTGAGTTTGTCAACAATACCTAAGTAGGGTATTGTGTCAAATGCCTTGGCTGTGTCAACATAGGCAGTGTGAACCATTTTCCCTCATCCATTGCTTTCGTAACCTTCTGACTCAAAGAAGTCCACCACGGTGACTAGGCATGACCTGCCCTTGAACAAAATAAAACTGGGTAAAGTCCAGTGTATGGAGTTTTACTATATCAATGTTGATAATTTCCATGGTAATTCTTTCCATGCCTTTACATGTAAGTCTAATGAGACTTTTGGTTCTGTAGTTTCCAGAGTCTGTAGATGGTCCACCTTTGTGTAGAGGGATGATTGTTGCTGTTCTCCATTCATGAGGCATGAAGCATCATTGGAGGCTACAGTTAAATAGCAATTCCAGGTGGCATGATACATAATATTTCATGCTATTTAGAAGGCATCCTGGGATATTGTCTGGGCCCATTTATGCACTGTTCCTGGCCTTAGAGAGTTGTTACACCAGTTGCATGTGTGCTTCTTGTTCAGCTTATGCACACACTGCATACATAGGTGTTTGATAACATTAATGGCATGTAAATCATTTGTGACAGTGTGGACTGTGCCATAGATATATGCCATGTATGCAAGGCAGCTAGCCTGTATTGCCAATGCTGTCACATACAGGTATAGCAGTGTCTCTCCTAACACCTCCAGCAGATATTACAGTACCAGGACAGTGTACATGGTTACTGTTATAGAGTGTGGATGTATCATAATAGTTGTCAAGTGTGTGTGTGTGTGTGTGTGTGTGTGTGTGTGTGTGTGTGTGTGTGTGTGTGTGTGTGTGTGTGTAGGCTCATCTGTTATTACTCTACATCACATATGTTATGTCAGAGGTATGGGATTAGAGGTATTATTATTCTGATACTGTCCATGATTGTAATTGGTTCTTATAATGATTACTATGATCCTTTACCTGTGGCCACCTTGCTGGAGACCTCTGCAGGGCGTGAACTCATATTCATGTATAAACGTTTGCACAGCTTCCCAGTATGCCCCCTACCCCAATTGCATGTCAGATCCCTGACAGATGCCTGATGCTTATCTCACATACACATCCTCCCTATTGTTATGTCACCTTGTGTGACAGTCACATACAGCTTATCTCACATACACATCCTCCCCATTGTTATGTCACCTTGTGTGACAGTCACAGACAGCTTATCTCACATACACATCCTCCCCATTGTTATATCACCTTGTGTGACAGTCACAGACAGCTTATCTCACATACACATCCTCCCCATTGTTATGTCACCTTGTGTGACAGTCACAGACAACACATTTTCAATGTACAGTCTGTACTGTACCATATAGCTATGTGCCTGGTGTTGCTGCTACAACCATCTTCCACTGACATGCGCTCTGATCATTCTACATGGCAGTCCCAAGTCCTGTCACAGATCATTAACACAGCTTCAGTACAGTATACTAGGAATGGAATATCACTATAGTCTGCACTGTACATGCACTGTACTGTACTGTGTTAGAACCATATACTTCACATTCATACCTCTCAACTGTCCACATATTCTCATGATGCCTGGATATTTTCCTTATCAAATATGTGGCTTCCTGTCATATAACAGTAATGATCTCTGGACTGATGTGACTTAGTAATACATAAATTTGAGTGCATACTGCTCAATTGTCCTGATCTGTGCAGATTGTGCAGTTTTTATCTCATATTTGTGATCTTTTCCTCATAACATGTTTTTCCTGGCAAATCATTGGCATGTCATTGCAGAGTGCAGTCAGAAACTGATGACTGACATTTGAGTTTCAAACTTCATGCAATTCAGACAGTTCATGCTCATGTACATCCTATAAATTCTATCAACTTCCTAAGTTTGGAAGTGCAACATTAAACATCCGTTCTTTTTTCACTCAGAGTTTGAGAATGTTATAGTCTAACACATTCCTATGCGACATCTATGTCAAATATGTTCTTATTACTGGTTATTTGTCCTCTGATTAAGTTTGTCTCCATGCAGATGTGTTGCACTAACATTATGACAGCTATTTGTAAAGCTCTGATGATCACTGTGGTATTCCGTGCAAATCCGTGCACATTAGCTGCTCTTCTTTACATGGCAATGCTATCTGCATTTGATTAAAAAATGTGTTGCAGCCAGCAACACTGCTGCAAGCCATAAAACCTAGCTGAAATGCCCAAACTCTCATTAATATGTACTGCGTGATGAAGCACCTCAACACCGTCGCGCTAAGACATATACTTTGTGTAGGCTCTGTGCGCAGTCTACACAGAGTTAATTGAATCCCAGGGATTATTTATAACAAGATCAAAGAAAACCTATAAAGCTTTCCCAATATTCTGTTAGTTCTCATTTTAATAATTTTTGCATATGTATTATGTGTTCATTTTTCTATGAACAATATGCTCTGTGCCCATAATGTATTACTTCATATGGTATTTATTTGAAAATGCATGAATTTAAAAAGATTATACATGTTAAAGCCAGCCAGAACAAGCAAGAATGCAAAAGCAAAAATAAGCAAAGTTTACTATAGAAACAGAAGCTGTCAGTCACTGTCATTATTTATTGTTGCATTGGATGTACAGATGGCTCAATGCATTCTCCAGCTCTGAATCTTCATCATTGTCCTGCAAAAACAAATATAGATAAAACTGTAAACTTTGAAACTGCTTAATTTCTGTGAAAAGTTAAGTACGTATATTAACAGGTCCTAGAGAATGTCTTTACAATAAAAGAATCATCCTAAGTACTTGCCAACAAGCACTTCTGTTCACTTTTTATGTAAACAAAATGCTAGCGACAGTACATATCTCACAATCTTTCTAAATCAAACAGTAAAAAGGTCACATGGACAAACCATTTAGTAAAACCTGTAAGAAAACCCCAGCCAAGCTAGAGTTTTCACTGTGTAATACCTTAAACCTCCTATAATAGATGCCCATGTGATCTATGCAAGCGGCACCTTAAGGATATCAAGTGTTTCAGCTACATGGCTTGTGAATGTCCATGACTTTTTTGTTTTTTACATTCTTATGATTACATTCAGACCCAATAAAATCAAACCCCACTAGCTATGGACATGAATGTTTCAGCCATTTTACTGACCACATCAGCACCACATAAGTGGATATCTTGGCTACACTTTAGAAACACAGGATCTTTAAACCCAGCTGATGCCCATAATCATTAAGGTGCTTGCAAAATATCCCAACTAACACCCAAACCAAAGGTTAAGAAGGTCACGCAGACAAACCATTCAGTAAAGATTCAGTGCAATTTCTTCCCCAGCCCTCACTATATCATAATGTTTTCTTCGCTTTTTTCTTCATAATACGCCTTACGTTTTTCACTTCATGCTTTAGAATATCAAACAACTCATTACCTGCGTCA